>NW_015173678.1:1188371-1224781 GCF_001447785.1 Gekko japonicus | reverse complement strand
TGAATCAGCAGCCAGGGTTCACCCAGAAAGTAGAATTATTGTACTTATGAATGGCTTTGTGAAGAACAATTTTACTTTAAGAAAATATTCTTTGTTGCGGTGCTTCACCAACATCGAATTCAAACCTTTGGACGTGAAGGACCTTTTTGTGGACACTCCATTGGCTGACTGGTATGCAGTTGCCCAACATAGATGGGAACCTTATTTTGTGCCCATTCTTTCTGATGCCTGTCGATTAGCTATCATGTGGAAATTTGGTGGAATCTACTTAGACACAGATTTCATTGTCCTTAAGAGTTTAAAAAACCTCACCAATGTGCTTGGCACCCAGTCCGAACATACACTGAATGGGGCTTTCCTCTCTTTTGAATCAAGACACAGGTTCATACAGTGCTGTATGCAAGACTTTGTGGCTGATTACAGCAGATGGATCTGGGGACACCAAGGCCCAGAGCTCTTCACCCGTGTGTTTAAGAAGTGGTGTGCTATCAAGAGCCTCAAGAGTAGCAAAGGTTGTAGAGGAGTCACTGTTCTCCCCCAAGAAGCATTTTATCCCATTCACTGGAAGGACTGGAGAAATTTTTTTGAAGTCATCAGACCTTCAGAACTTTCAGAGCTGTTTAAAAATACCTATGCAGTCCATGTCTGGAATAAGAAAAGCCAAGGGACACGACTTGAGATCACCTCTAAAGCTTTACTCGCTCAGCTGCATTTCCACTACTGTCCTTCAACCTATGAGCTAATAAAGAGCTTTCAATAAAGTCCTTGCAGTTTTCTGCTACAGAAAATGAGCCCAACTCTTTAGTCTCTTCAAAAATAATTGTTCAAAGCGGCCATGAACTGAAAAGAGTAATTTATCCTACATAGATGTGAAAATCCTAAATATGGAGAAAATTATGATATTGTGGAAGCACAGTAGAAGGGAGAGTCTAAATGATTTGTTATCTGAGAAATAGTTAATTTACTTAGTTTCTCCCATTAAATATTCATGGCACCAATCAGAACATAAAGTATATTGATAAGATGGTAATTGGGGTTTCCCTACTGAGAGGGGTAGAGGATAAAGTGGGCTGACCAGACTTGTGATCTAGAGAGGTATGCTGTCTACTGGGTGCACGCATCCAGGATGTGATGGAAAGGGTAGGAAGACTCATCAAGCCAATGGATTATTATCCTTTCTTGTTGGTCCATGTGGGAATAAATGATACTGCCTTGCACAGCCCAGAACGTATTAAAAGAGACTTTGAGGCTCTGGGTAAGAAGCTGAAGGACCTGGGAACACAGGTTGTGTTTTCATCAGCTCTTCCTGTTGAAGGCCATGGCTTAGGAAGGGAAAGAAGAATACTGCAAATAAATAACTGGCTACCAATGCTCCCTCTAAGCTGTGGAGTCCTGTGAGCCAAAATTCTGCTTTGTGAGCTACTGGCATTAAAGCTGTGAGCGAGCGATTTTGCCGCTGCATCCATTAGTTTGCTCTGGAGCCATCCTTCCTGAGCTAAGGCAAAAAGGTGTGAGCCGGAGGCTGAGAAACGGTGAGCTAGCTCACACTAACTCAGCTTAGAGAGAACACTGCTGGCTACATAGATGGTGTCATCAGGAAAGGTTTGGATTTTTGGACCATGGCTTAAGCTTTTGAGATGAAGTTCTTCTCCCTTCTTGGGAGATGGTTTGCACCTCACGAGGGTAGGGAAAAATGTGTTTGGTAAGAGCCTTGCAAACCTAATAAGGAGGGCTTTAAGATAAACCATATGGGGAAACGAGACAAAAATTCAAAACCTAGTATGATGCCAATAACTGGAGATAAGAACGCTAAAGGTTTGCGGGGAGTGGCACATACGCTAGGTAACATTAACTCACAGGTAAGTACAGATATGAAAACCTCAGGGTGCATAAAACATGGATTCTGATGTCTCTACACTAATGCACAGAGTATGGGAAACAAACAGGAGGAACTCGAAGTCCTAATATAGGAAGGGTACTATGACCTAACACACATTGCTGTCAGGTATTCCAATAACTCAGCACCAACACTCAGGACCTAAGTAGGTTCAGTTTATTGATCAGAGTAAAGGACACTCCATGAACTTCTGTGTCAGGAATAACATAAAATGAGTGGGCTAAGCAGTTATACCCCAACCATACAAGACCCCCTGATGAGCAAACACAAGCAAGTGCGGGGAAAAGCTAATGGACCCAGTGAGGGCAGTAGACCGGCAAAGGAGGCAGGATGGATGAACCAGGCGCTCAAAGCCATGGAGGGATAACAAACGGGGAATTAATATTAGTAATTAATTAATTGAGGGAGTAAGAGAGTTAGATGGTATTGAATTAATTAATGTGGAAAGTTATTAAGTTAGGAGCTGTGTTGTTTGAATTAATTGTTTAGCTGAGTTATATTATGGAAATTGTGTAGTGAGCAGGATCTGCTCTCAGCTATAAGACCGTCCAACCAATTTGTAATATATACAGTGATTGTTATTATTGATTAAATTAACTAGTGTGTAGGAAATAAAATAAATAAAATATAAATGGGGGTACTTTATAAAAGAAAAAAGAAAAAGAGGGAGGGTGGGGGGGCATTTTGAATGGCCTTTACCTATTTACTGGCCAGACATCTGATTATTATTGGCAATCAATTCTGGATTAATTCTTTCTGTGGTAGGATAGGTTGGGAAACTGTAGGAGTAGCAGTATTGTACATTGCACTTTACTGTACTTAGTAACTTGGGAAAGACTGAAGGTCAAAGAAGACGGGGACGACAAAGGATGAGATGGTTAGACAGTGTCATAGATGCAACAAACATGAAATTGAGCAAACTTCAGAGGACGGCGGAAGACAGGAAGGCCTGGCGTGATCTGGTCCATGGGGAAGCGAAGAGTCGGACTCGACTGTGCGATTGAACAACAACAACCTTGAGAAATAGGTTGAGCACTTTGCTGTCTGCTCGGCCGGTGGTCTGAAGCTTTGCGGAGACCACCGAGGGCAATGATGTTGGGTCAGGGAATTCCGGTGCTCCTGGGGAGAGGAAAGTACAGTGGTGGGAGCAGGCAGAGTAGTATGGGAAGGGGGCAGAGAAACAGGAAAGCTCGGCCCCCTTCCAGCCTGCATCCCATCCCGAGGGATGTCGGCAGTGGGGCTAGGAAATATAACTCCCTTCCAACATTGGTACTGTGTAACACCAGGTCTATAAATAATAAGACCATGGTCCTTAGGGACTTTCTGCAAGAGCAGAATGTAGACCTGGTGTGTGTGACCAAGACCTGGGTGCGGGAGGAGGAGACAGTAGCTCTCTCCCAATTTGCCCTGCCTGGGTTCTCGGTCCTTCACCAATCACGGACTAGGGGGCGGGGAGGAGGAGTGGCACTGTTCATCCGGGAGGTTTACTCCTTTAGGGCGCTTCCACCTCCGAGGATCACGGGCATTGAGTGTGCTGGCCTGGTTTGGGAGGCTGGGGAGAGTTTGGCAATTTGGCTGGTGTACCGACCGCCTAACGCACCTGCCAATAGCCTGCTGTCCCTGATAGAGGCCATAGCAGGCTGGGCATTGGAACACCCTAGACTGATAGTCTTGGGTGATTTCAATGTCCATGCTGATGCCACAACCTCTACTCAGGCAGCGGACCTGGTGTCGTCCATGGCAGCACTGGGACTCTCCCAATATGTAATGACCCCCATTCATCAGGCTGGGCACACGCTCGATTTGATCTTTGTGGTGGGGTAACAGTGGATTGGGTTACTGCTTCAGCAGTCCCATGGTCGGTCCACCATGCCCTAGGGGCCCACCTGAATGTCTCACCCCAACCCTGTTTAGGCGGCGAGTGTATTTTGGCTCACCTGCAGAGCCAGATGGACCCAGCGCGGTTCCAGATGGCCCTGCGGGATCCAATGCCCCCTGGCGGCTTGTTCGATGAGCTTGTGGAGGACTGGCACAGCCAGCTCTCCGCAGCCATTGACGAGATCGCTCCACGGTGCCCTCTATGCCCCTGCACTAGGCTGGCTCCCTGGTATACCCAGGAGCTGCGGCTCATGAAGCGGGAGCTCAGACGGCTAGAGAGACGGTGGCGTCAAGCTCGAGACAAAGTAACAAGAACATCTTATAGGACCACTGTTCCCTCTAAGCTGAGTTAGTGTGAGCTAGCTCACAGTTTTTTAGCCTCTGGCTCACATATTTTCGTCTTAGCTCAGGAAGGGATGGCTCCAGAGCAAGCTAACCTATGCAGCAGCCAAATCACTCGCTCACAACTTTAATGCCAGTAGCTCACAAAGTAGAATTTTTGCTCACAAGACTCCACAGCTTAGAGGGAACATTGTGTAGGACATTTATGAAAGCCTATGAGATGGCAGTCAATGCCGCAAAGAAGGATTTCTATGCGGCGGCAATTGCGTCCACTAGCTCTCACCCAGCCCAATTGTTTAGGATGATTCGGTCGATAACAGTTCTGCCAGAGGGAAGACAAAATACTAGGGAATTGGATATTGGCTGTGAGGCATTTGCGAGCTATTTTGCGGATAAAGTCTTGGCACTCCGCTGCGACCTCCCCACCACATTTGAAACAATGAATGAACTCGAGGTCCATTGCATGTCTTCGATTTTGATCCTGGATTGCTTCAGCCCACTCAGCCTGGAGGAAGTTGACAGACTGCTCGCAGCGATGCGCCCAACCACATGCAGCCTTGACCCGTGCCCTTCCTGGCTCGTTAAATCTGGCCATGAGGGGTTTTGAGGTGCCCTAAGGGAAATTATAAACAAGTCCCTCTTAGAGGGGCAGTTCCCTGGGGCACTCAAGGAAGTGATGGTCTGCCTTCTCCTGAAAAAACCATTTCTAGATCCGGTTGAATTGGCCAACTATCGGCCAGTCTCTAATTTGCCCTATTTGGGCAAATTAATAGAGAGGCCGGTGGCGATACAGCTGCAGGGCTTTCTGAATGATGCTTCCACATTAGATTCCTTCTAGTCCGACTTCCGCCCGGGACATGGGACAGAGACGGTGCTGGTCACTCTGACTGACAACCTCCGGAGACATCTGGATCGGGGCGGGTCGTACTGCTGTTGTTAGATCTGTCAGCCACGTTTTGACATGATCGACCACCAGTTACTAGTCCACTGCCTTGCCGACATGGGGATTCAGGGGCTTACCCTGCAATGGCTTGCTTCCTTTCTCCAGGGTCAGGGACAAAGGGTGGCGCTAGGGGAACAGCAGTCCAGGAGACAGTCACTTGAGTGCGGTGTGCCTCAAGGGGCAGTGCTGTCCCCGATGCTATTTAACATCTATATGTGCCCCCTTGCCCAGATTGCCCGGAGGCATGGGCTGGGTCCGCTGGGATGTCACCAGTATGCTGATGACACCCAGCTCTATCTGATGTTGGGCGGCCAGAAGACCTGGACCGAGCTTTGCAAGCCGTGGCTGGTTGGCTTAGACTGAGTTGGCTGAAGCTGAATCCAGCGAAGACGGAGGTCTATGCCTGAGTCGGGGTGGTTCAGGAGTGGGGATCCCACTCCCGACCTTCGGGGGGGCTCCATTTGTGCCAGTGCTGGAGGTTAGGAGCTTGGGAGTGCTCTTGGATCCCTCCCTTACTATGGAGGCCCAGGTAGTGGCCACTGCTAAGTTGGCCTTTTATCATCTTAGGCTGATTAGGCAGTTGGTCCCCTTCCTTGACCGCGCCGATCTGGCTACAGTGATCCATGCGATGGTCACCTTGAGACTAGACTACTGTAACACTCTCTACATGGGGCTGCCCTTGTTGTGGATCCGGAAGCTGCAGCTAGTGCAGAATGCTATGGCCAGGCTGTTGATGGGCCTCCCCAGGTGGTAGCACATCCAGCCTGTGCTGACGACACTGCACTGGCTGCCAATAGCATACTGAATCCACTTCAAGGTGCTGGTTCTTACCTTTAAAGCCCTATATGGCCGGGATCCGACATACCTACGGGACCGCCTTTCCCCGTATATACCCCAGAGAGCACTATGGTCTGGGTCTCAAAATCGGTTGACCCTCCCTGGCCTGAGGGAGGCCAGGCTAGCTACTACCAGGGCCAGGGCCTTTTCAGTGGTGGCCCCTACCTGGTGGAATGAGCTCCCAGAGGAGATTAGGGCCCTGCGGGACCTTTCACAATTCTGCAGGGCCTGCAAGATGGAGCTTTTCCGCCAGGCATTTAATTAGAGGCCGCTGCTGCTGTAGAGCCCTGGCCCGTGGTTTTAACATCAAGCTGATGCCACAAGAAATTATGAGCAGAAGAACATCTGAAAACATCTGGGAAGCGGAAATCCATCTTGAAAATGTACTAAGTTAACTTTAATTGCCACCAGCACTTTTTATTTGTATCTGTTTTATCTGTTTTTTAAATAATTGTATGATTTTAAGTTGTATTTATATTTGTATGGAAGCCGCCTTGAGCCTGCTCTGCGGGGAGGGCGGGGTATAAATTTGATAAATAAATAAATAAAGCAACAGGGAAAAGACAGCTGCAGGGAAAAGCGGGGTGGCAAAGCGCAAGTGCACAGCCCACACATTCCATCACATTAGACATCCCATGGCGGTGTCGACCAACATACTGAAACTTGGTGGGATGACACAATTGGAATATTAGGATTGAGGGGTACAACTTATTTAAAAGGGAGAGACAAATAAGGAAGGGGGGAGGAGTCATATTATATTTAAAGGAGGTATATACTTGTGAGGAAATAACATGAATCTGAGCATGTCCAGTTGAGAGTCTCTGGGTAAAAATAAAAGGAAAAAAAATGTTTTTTTTGGGGGGGGGGGGGTCTGATATAGACCACCAAGCCAGGCAGAGGACTTGGTTGAGACACTCCTAGAACAGATTACAAAGTTCTCAAAGAGATGGGACACAGTGGTCATGGGAGATTTCACTTACCCGGATATCTGTTAGAAGTCCAACTCTGCTAAAAACAAAAGGTCAAATAAATTCCTGATATGTCTTTCTGACAACATCATTATCCAGAAAGTGGAGAGGGAAACAAGGGGATCTGCTATCTTGGATTTGATTCTCACCAACAGGGAAGAACTGGTTGATGAGGTGAAAGTAGTGGGCACCCTGGGTGGTAGTGGCCATGTAATTTTAGAATTTACAGTCTTGGGGAAGGGAAAAGCTGTACATAGACTTCAGGAAAGCTAATTTTGCCAGATTTAAAGTTATGCTGGGTAGAATCCCATAGTCAGAAATACTTACGAAGAAGGGAATTCAAGAGGGGTGGGAGTTTCTTAAAAGTGAAATATAGACGACACAATCACAAATGATTCCTATGAGAAGGAAAAAAGTGAGGAGCCTAGAGAATTCAGTAAACAATCAGCGCTTACACAGTAAACATAAGACCCAAAAAAAAAAACCACCTGTGCAGAAGGACACTAAGAAAAGAACAATTTACTAATGAGTAACAACAATATAACTGGTAGTAAATCAACTAAGTATACTACATATGTAGCATTTACAAAAATCCAACAGGTAAATCCACAATTTTTTCAATAATCCAACAGGTAAATTTTCAACAATCCAACAGGTAAGTCTATGTTTTTTCAATAATACAACAGGTAAGTCTACAATGAACCTAGTAGTAATTCAACTAAGAATACTACATATGCAGGGTTTACAAAAATCCCACAGGTGAATCCACTATTTTTCCAGGTAAATTTTCAATAACCCAACAGGTAAATCTGCAATATTATTAATCCAACAGGTAAATCTACAACGAAGACTCTGGATTTCAGAACTTCATTTCAAATAGTCTTCCTCAGTAGAGGCTAAGTGTAGATAAAATATTAAAAATCTTGTACATTACAGTTTATAAAAAGGACTAAAAATACACAATGGTTACCTGATTAAAAAACCTACCTGTTGGACTCTTTCAGCAAGTGGCTAGAGGTCATCCCAGTTCCATCCACCTCCTCGAGATCTGCCATCAAGGCCATGTGGCAGATCTTCAGTGCCCAGGGTATCCCGGAAATTCTGGTAACGGACAATGGCACCGTATTCATGTCCGTGGAATTCCAGGACTTTACAGCCTACTATGGAATTCGACATGGGTGGTCGGCTCCGTTCCACCCCACCACAAACGGCCAAGCGGAGCGGATGGTCCGAACCACCAAGGATGCACTCCGATGGCTTGACTCAACCAACTGGGACTACAAGTTGGCCTCCTTCCTCTTCGGCCAACGAACCACACTACACTCAACAACGGGGCGCAGTCCAGCCGAATTACTCCTGGGTCGTCGCCTCATGACACGTCTAGATCGACTGCATCCGGACCGGGCCCCCGAATGCGAACCGGACATGGAGGACCAGGAAGCCGCCTGAGGGTTCTTCCCAGAAGACCTAGTGTATGTGCGGAACTACGCCAAGAGTCCGCCATGGATCCCGGCACAAGTGGTGCGAGTCAAGGGGGCCCATTCCTACGTGGTCTCCTGTGAGGACGGTATGGTGCTCCAGAGGCACATCGACCAAATGCGCCAGCGAGTGCTGCCTCTGGAACCAGAAGACACCGAGGAGGCTGACCCAGGCGAGACTACCGAACTACCATCAGCTCCAGTGATAGCCAGGCAACTGCAGACCACAACCCCGGTGCTCCCTGATCAGCCTGCAGCTGCACTGGCCGCCTCGGACAAGCCTCTGGGAACAGCACCCGATTCTCTGGCCGGCCAGCTCTCCACCGAGAACATCGGCACTGGTGTCCCCCGCCACCCCAGCAACACGCCGCTCCACGAGGGAGTGGAATTAAATCAGAAGAGTTTTTGGCTAAACATTAGGAAGAACTTCCTGACAGAGCGTTTCCTCAGTGGAACAGGCTTCCTCAGGAGGTGGTAGTCTCTCCTTCTTTGGAGGTTTTCAAACAAAGGCTAGATGGCCATCTGACAGCAATGCTGATTTTGTGATGTTAGGCAGATCATGAGAAGGGAAGGCAAGAAGGGTTATATCAGTGCTTAGTTCTCTTGGCCTTTTCTTACATGCCCAGGAAAATGCTGATAGCCACTTTGGGGTCAGGCAGCAATTTTTCCCCTGGCCGTTTTGGCCAGGAATCCTGAAGGTTTTTTGTCATCTTCTGGGCATGGAGTGTGTGTGTGGGAGGTATTTGTGAATTTCCTGCCTTATGCAGGGGGCTGGACTAGATGACCTTGGAGTTCCCTTCCAACTCTATGATTCTATGAAATACTAATGCCATTGTTTTCTCAGGTAATTGCAATAATTGTTAAAAGTTAAAATTTATCAAATGAAAACTTACTGTAGTTGATGTTAAAGAACAAATAGTTCACAATTCAAACATAAAAAGAAACAGGCAGTTAAAAGGCTTTGGAGGAAAACTGATTAAAATTTAGTATTTGTGCATCAGTGATTTTGGCATAATCTGAACAAAGGGAGTTGACTTTAAAAGTGTATTAGAGAAACTCATGGAATACAGGTAGGGTAGCCAGGTCTCACCTTAGAATCAGCAAAACAATAAATCACCGTGTATGAGTATACAATATAAGCAAATATTTATATATAATGCTTTTGAAATTAAATTGTCAGCAAAATTACAACTATAACAAATTAAATGCAATCTTAGGCTTGACAGTACATATGAGACACTACAGTATAATTTTAGACAAACAACGGATATCTAGTATAAGTCCGTTTACGAATCCTTCTTCAGGTTTGTCGTCTGTTTTCTTATCTTCAATCAAATAAAGTGCTGCAAGCATTATTTCACAATGTAAATTTCATATACAGTTTTTTGTACTGAGGGTAGCTGAGCCAAATATCACATTGTAGACTCTGTCACATGAGAGCATGATAGGAGCTCCCCAGTCACCAGATTAAGCGTGAAAACGTACAAAAAACTGTATATGAAATTTACATTGTGAAATAATGCTTGCAGCACTTTATTTTATTGTCTAAAATTATACTGTAGTGTCTCATATGTACTGTCAAGCCTAAGATTGCATTTAATTTGTTATAGTTGTAATTTTGCTGACAATTTAATTTCAAAAGCATTATATATAAATATTTGCTTATATTGTATACTCATACACGGTGATTTATTGTTTTGCTGGTTACATTACACCGTGGTCTTGTTTGTTATAATAAGGATAAGAATGGCAAAAAAATAGCATACTTGCTAACTTCTATGCTTCTTAGTATCCTGATCGAACAATTTTCTATCGTAAACTATCTGAAGATACCGCCTATTACAGTGGTGAATAACACTACATATAACTTTAAAGAGGCCTTCTGTACTCTCAACTTTACTAAATGATAGGGTTGACAGTAATTTTGTTAATGGAAGAGCAGAATAACATCATTGATAGAGTGGGGAATTGAGGAAAACTTGATGCTATTACCAAGAATCAGATGAGGGATGGAATAAGAAGTATACCCTGGCACTGACTTTGGGTTACAGATAAGAATTTTTCTTTTTTTAAATACATTTTATTACAATTTTAGGATACACAGAAAGGGAAAGGGGAAGGGGGGGGGAAGGAACAAAAATAATACACCTTCTGTATATAAATCTTCTCTACTTATCATTTCACATTATAAAGAAACAGACTGTGAGATTTTAAAAGTTGATAAAGGCTTCTTCATATTATGATATTAAGGAGCTCTTAAGGATCAACAAAATTGGAAATTCAGTCCATCTTTGGGTCAGGGGGAAATGACCTTGCATAGTTAAAAAATTATCTTGTGAATTACCCCATCTCTTGCCTGGAAAACACTAAAAAACCAGGCCTTGAATTGGACTTATCATAGCTTTCTGGCTGCTGTGTCTAGGCTGGTGGTTCAACAGTGAGGTTGCAGGGCTGGAAGTCAGTGCCTGGGCAAACCCCGTTCTCCCATGGCCAAGCCACTCCCTGCCAGCTCACCTCATGAATAGCCCTTCTGAAGGCAGCAGTGAAGTCTACCTGAGAATTCCCTGTTGATCTTACCTCTATGTTGCATGAAAAGAAGGAGAATTGAGGACATAACTTTGACAGGCCATTTCTATCAACTAAGCCTCCTGTGATTTTGGGGGACTCAGGTTTATTTTAAAATATAAACCTTCCCCACAGTTACCAGGTGTTCTAAATGTAGTGAGTGTAAAACTGGTGCCTTTCTGACCTTACTGAGCATTCAGAGAGTAACAGCAGTGACAAGGAACCAAATCCACCCAGCAGAGAAGTCAATATGAGAAAGAGGATGCTGCTCCTCATCCTTACTCAATCAAGAAATTGAGTATGTGGTCTGGATACAGTTGACAGTGCTGCAGGTGGCATTGAGTTGGCTCTACAACTGGGTCTGAGGAGCTAGGCTACAGTCAGCAGTTTATAGAAAGATGACTGTGCATTTGGCTACCACTGAGTTTAGGTGCAATAATTACTATTGATTGGCAGGAAATATACCCATAACACATTATTTTAAATGTTTATTCATTGGACTGGGATTAACAGCCCTTATACAACACAATTTGCATAAATTCTCAAGTTACAGCCTGCATACAGGATTGTACAGGTATACAATCACAAAACCATGACATGGATTTTATACACAATGTGGAAATTAAGCATTTTTTTCCTTGTACAATTATTCTACTATTTGTTGTTGTTCCCGTTGTGCAACTTTTAGGATAAATTGTGAACGTCCTTTTTTTCTTGGAGAATCAGAAATCAAAGTCCTTATAATTCTATCAAGTGAAAAATATTACTTATCAGACCAGTGCATGCAACATTCATTTTGGAAATATTACATCTCTCCAAAGTTGTGGTTGCTTTTTAGTTTTATTGTTTATGGTAGCCTGCCCCCCCCATTGGGTACATTGTCATAATGCCACACATGCCACTCAGGGATTGCTGAATACCTGGGCACACCAACCAAGTATACAAGATAAGGTCAACTTGTATTGACATGAACATGCTTGGAATGTGATAGGGTTTGGAATCCAAACTTTCTTCTGATTTCCAATACAAAATGTATATTTACAAGATAAATTAAGAAAACGGCTTTCTTTTAAATCACATCTTAATCCATTCTTTTATAGAGAAAATCCAATTTTGAAATCCATTATTCATCAAAATCAGAAAACACGGGGAAAACCATAGAAAGAGAAAGTATCCAGTTTATTGTTTGATAGCCATATATCTCAGGAGCTTCATTATACATTGAAAACTGGCTAGAAATGAATGAAAATAGAATGTCAGTGGATACCTACATTTACTTTCTTGCTTCTTTACACTTCAAAGATTTGGTTACTTATATGCATTATTTCTCTCTCATATACATGTATGTATGTACATATATCGACACTCAGTGAACTATGAATCATTAGACAGTACCAATGAAGATAAATCACCTGAATCATTTTATGTAGGAATCAAATAAAAAATAAAAAATACTAATATCTGTATGATATTTCCAGGAAACTAAATGTTAAACAATTTTCTACTGAGCTCACTTGTATACTATATAGGGGTGCTTACATTTTCTTCATCCTTAGAGAATGAAGCAGTATTGGCTGGTTACCAGCTACAGCTCTCACCCCCATCTTATGCCATCCAGAACAATCAAATTGTTAAGCATCCAGAAAAGTAACACTACTGACAATGAGGTTCAGAATGAAGTACAGAACCAAAGAAACAGAATTCATTTTTTTCCCTGGATACTATCCCTTTAAAGAAATAGCAACTAGCTCTACTACATTCATCACAGAAACGTGCACTTTGGCTCAAGAAAAATAACAGCAAGATCTGGCTACTGCTCAGGGGAATGCAGAAGAGAAATTACCCCATTAGAGAAACAACCCCTGTCATTTGTCAATACACACAAATACTGTGCTTAAGCTCAGATTTCAAGCATGTTTCCAATGCAATAACTTTTTTCTCCCACTCAGCAGACATGTAGGTAAACTTGTGCCAGGCACAATCTTATTTTTAAAGAAAGAAGACTATTATTTTAAAAGAAAGCGACAACCTTGGATTCTTTCCAGGTTAAGAGCCTTGTCCCATCTAAGCACTTCTGTCATATAAAAGCCCCCCCCCCCCGAGATTAAAAAAAGAGAGAAAGAAAAACTAAAAAATGGTGAAATAGCTACACATTTTTAAAATACTCCAAGTCTCTATGTGAGTCTATTTCTTTTTTAAAAAGTCAGGATTTTGTCATCTTCATTTGATACAAGAACACTGCATTTAAAGGTGATTAATTGTTGCATAGAATGATTCCAGCACAACTCAGACATTTGGTCAAGAGAAAACTTGGAGGCATCAGCTAGTCTCAGGAATGATGCTGTGCATGTGGGCCACACATTTTTTTTTAGTGTAGTGGTGTAGAACAAGTCAGTGCCCACAGAAACCACTTTCCCTAACAGCTACTACCCCAGGCTTTGATTCCCATGTACAATGAGCATGGCCCATAGAATTTAGCCGCAATCTCAACTGGCTGTTCTACATCAGTCTTGTAACCAAGGCCTCTAGCCATTGGCTAAGGAAGGCAGTTGCTGAGGTAGAAGCCACAAAAGCCTGTGGAAAACCTTGGCAATTCTAATATGAAGCTGTCAATGCTTGTAATTGAATGCTTTTCCATACCCTTTATTCTATGCGTTGCAGTCTGATTAAGGAATGGTAAACAGCTTCCTTGTAAACCTTCCACAAGTTTTTGCTGCTAATGGAAATCTCCATGGCAATAGGATCCAGCAGCTCCATGGTAAAGGGATCCAAGAGTTTCATTTTAAAGGAGGAACAAAAGTTCAATTTGCACACCAGATTTAACTTGTTTACTAATTGAACCTGGATGTTTATGAAAAGTGCAGATCCAATGACACATCTCTTATTTAGCTTTAGTTTTCAATAATGTGAATGCAGTTATGATGCAGAAGATAATTTCTACATGGCACAGCACATTTTGTGTGTGTGATGAGGGGAGGTAAGGTAAAGGTAAAGGTAAAGGTTCCCTTGCTCGAAAGCCAGTCGAATCCGACTCTAGGGTTGCGGTGCTCATCTCCGTTTCAAAGCCAAAGAGCCAGCGCTGTCCAAAGACGTTTCCGTGGTCATGTGGCCGGCATGACTAAACACCAAGGCGCACGGAACACTGTTACCTTCCCACCAAAGTGGTACCTATTTATCTCCTTGCAATTTCTTGCTTTCGAACTGCTAGGTTGGCAGGAGCTGGAACTAGAGATGGGAGCTCACTCCATCTTGCGGCACCCGGGTCTCAAACTGCTGAACTACTGACCTTCCACAGCCTGCCGTTCAGCATCTTAACCACTTGAGCCACCGCAGCTCCGATGAGGGGAGGACTGAAATTCAAATCACTGCTAGGGATTGGATGAATGAATCCTGAGTGACAACCTCTCCCAACCAGATATGGAAAAAATAATATACTCTGCATATTATTTATTGCAATGGGTTTAAATTAAGGGCAGGAAGGTATCAGCTGATTATTAGGAAACACGTTTTTACAGTAAGAGTTGTGCAACAGTGGAATCCGCTGCCTAGCTCTGTGTTCAATTGGCCTTTAATAGTTTTGTTTTTTGAAACATTGTATTTCAATGTGTTTTTTAGGAATATATTTTCTAGAACTGAGGTCTTTCCCTCCAGCTAAAGGTTTAACATTTAGAATTTAAACTTACTGTCAATCTGATTTTATGTTGCGTCAGATTGTTTTATTTGATTTGTCTTGAAAACAAGTATCGCAAGTGAACATTCCTTATTTAAAATAAAATTGGACATTGTTCTTGGGTTCTTGCTTGCACAGATTTGTTGTTTCTGCCTGAGATGTCCGTTTCTTGAGAGAAAAGTAAAAAGCCAATCAACACAGTAAGGGATATAAACAACATTTGTTTTAGGAACCTGCTGGGCTCACAATCTCAGATGCAAGATTTGGCCTTATGGTGCAGAATTCATTCCCCTAAGAACATAATTTTCCCAAGTGAAATACCATTTCAGAACAAAATGTATGCTCCTTCATAGTTTACATATGTATGAAAAGCACAACAACCAGCATTGCCAGATAAAGGTAAAGGTAAAGGTTCCCTTCCTCGAAAGCCAGTCGAATCCGACTCTAGGGTTGCGGTGCTCATCTCCGTTTCAAAGCCGAAGAGCCAGCGCTGTCCGGAGACAGATAGGTGCTGAGAATTCCAGCTGCTGACTTAGCACTGGGACTACTTCATTATCAATATTTTGAAACATCAACCCCTTCAAGTTCACAAAGGCAAGAAAGATTAGTTGAAGCAGTGATATTCATTCCAGCACTTAAAAGCCTGTAGAATTAACCACATCATTGTAAACAACCAACTGAAAGGTAGGCTGAAATATCATCAGTCTCTTTTCCAAGTCATCCCTCAAATTCCAAGGCATCCCCCTGCACAATTACAATGACGTATCTACTTTTTATACTTCACATGTCAACTAGGTAATTTCACAGTTCTAATACAGAAATAATTTTGAACTTACTCTCCATTGCATGTGACTAATGATATGAAATAAGATTATGCAACCATTTCAAAGGAAGTATCTTGCGCTTTGCTTCCCGGAGCGCCATCTCACTATAGCCAGACGCCCGGTAGTCTGAAGTGAAGAACATGGATGATATTTCCGTAAGTTGAGTTTACGGTGCTTTTGCTTCCTTCGTATCACACCAAGACCCAGATTGCTCTCTTCCATGTAGAGATTTATCTGCAGCCGCCCTGTACTAACACCTGCCTTCAAATGCTTTATCTTCATAGCCACAAAGATTCCAACATCACAAAGCTCTTTTCAAGCACAGTCATTTTGACTTCTGGGCACAGGATGGTGGATTTTTCCCCCATTTGCTGTGTGGGGGGGGTTGTTTGTTTTTTTAAATATAGGAGAACAATTATTTAGCCCTCATAGAAACCTGCTCTTCCTCCTTAATAGTATGAAGATCTAGCTAAACACAATATCAAACTGGAGTCTTGGAACCACATGTACAGACACCTCAAAAGCCTAGCTGCCCCAAGAAGACGCATTTGCTCAATGTGCCTGTGTTGAGCTGACCAAAAGTTTGTGCCAGTTTACTGTTCTTTTCCTGAGGTCCACTTTGTCAAGCCAGATATATGCCTCGCCAATTAAAGTCTTCTTCATAAACTTTCCTCCATTGGAAACAAGGAGAATCTAGAAACAGAAAAAATAGAATAGATGGGCTACAAAGATCAAAACACCAAAAAACAGCCTGTGTAACTTGGCAGTTAAAGTACTAGTTTCAGACTGGGAAGCCACAGAGCTTACTTGGTAACTCGGGGGGGGGGGTCATCACTGACTCTGAACCTAACTACTTTTGGAAACAATTCTCCCTCATGCTACACGTGACACACACAAGTCGCTAGGTGAGAACCTCTGGACTGCTACTATTCTATCTGGTCTGCTACCATCCTCACCCCTTTCTTATTCAGAGACATGGCAAAGAGTGCCTTTACTTCACAAATGAATAACTTCATCCATCTCAAATGCAGGCCTTTTACCCAATAATTTTTATTTGCTTTGATACACTGCACGTGAGCATGTGCAAAGTATCAGCAGTCTGTCCTCACCTCCATTTTAAGGGAGACAAAAGCAAATAGCATCTTACAGAGCCCCTTCTTTCTGGTTCATACATCTGCCATGGTTTGTGTGTGTGTGTGTGGGGGGGGGAGTGGAGGGTTTCCAGCCAGGCCAGAGGAAGACAGCCCCAAGTTCCCCAGTTCTTGTGCCACTAGAATCTGCCTGGGAAAAGGGCAGAGATATTTCCAGTCTTCTGCACATGGTTTGTACTGTAATATCATGCTGAATGTGATTTGTTTTGTTAAGATGCCTTGAGCCTTGATTGGTGAGAGAAATGAAGGATAGAGACATTTTAAAATAAATAAATAAAAACAACATTCTGTCCAGACAGAACTCAGCCCGTTCTGTGCTAAAGAAATTCCCTCCACTTTTTTTCACCTCACTTTTTTCTGTCTTCAGAAATATTGATCAATCCTTTTTTTGGTAACTCACTTTCATTTCTACCATATAATACTTCTTTACTCTGTTCCAGAGGATGTACTTGTAACCATGACCATAGGTGACTTTTAAAGGGGATTAGACAAATTCATAGAGGATAGGCCCATCAATGGCTAAAAGGATCCTTCACAATCAGAGACAGTAAACTTCTGAATGCCAGTGTTGGGAGGCAACAATCAGGATCTTGGGTTCTGTCCCATTTGTTAGTCTTCCAGGGCAGCTGGTAGTCTGCTGTGTGAAACAAGATGTTTAACTAGTTGGTACAGCAGGGTGTATAGAAATATTTAGAAATATTGATTCCTATAGCTTTCATGTATCCCTTGTGTAATTCTTTTAACCTTCTGTATCTCTGTTGATGCTATAAGGTTCCATGTTTCCCCTCTTGGAATGTAATTGCCTCACCCCCTGGTGTTCTAGCTTCCTATGCCTGACCATTTGCTCAATTGCCATGCCATATAACGACACATGTTTCACACTTCTGGCAGACCTACTGGAGCCTAGTTAGGCCTAGCTGCCAGGAGTCACGTACCACATGGAGGAGTGGTTAGAGGGAGTGGTTAGAGCTTGGGATCACATTCTGCAGGTGTGGCTTCAATACTACTGACCACTCAAGACACTTGGACAATTTCAGATCGTGTTCATTGGCTCCTGGCCCGGGTCATTTGAATCCTGAAATTGGCCCTTATTAGTCTGAACCCAAAGACACGAGCTCAGATTTTCTGCTTGCTAATCTGTTCTTGCTATCTACTGTCTGTGGACTTATTCTGACATGCTTTGTTTCTGCCATGTGGCTGGCAGACAAAGGATCCTGGGTTGCAGCTCAACACATGGCTGCATACTGGCACAAAGATGAAACTTAAGTGGACTTTGTTAAAATGGACCGCCTTGGACTATTGACCCTTCTTCTTGTTGGTAAATATACCCTATTGTATAGTTAGGCAACAAACTTGCATAGCCTTTCTTATTTTTCTAATCTCCTATGGTCTGATTACAAGTTTCTGCTAATAAACTTTATTCTGTTTTAATACTGTGTCTGATGGATGTACCTTTGACTCCAAGCCTTAAATCCTGTGCTTGAACTGCTTTGCCAACTGTTGCTACCTTGCTAAGAATATTCTTGTGATAAGTCCCAAAAGCCAGTCAAGAGTCTGAGCCTCCTCTTGGACTGGAAGGGGATCATAGTGGAAGGTTCTGGTGGCACGTGTCTGTAAATCCATAGAGAGACTACCTCTCTTGGGTTTTTGTGTAAAATACTTTGTCTCAGTCCATGATCCTTTCCTTTCACAGTCCTGGATTGGTCTGGGGGAAAGACAGGATCATGACATGGTGGCTTTAGCGTGGGGATGTATGAACTGGAGTCAAATGTCATCATCTGGGTATTTTTGCCCTGTGTGCAGAGCTTGCTCAGGCTAGGGAGGAGTTTTCTTATTTTACTATAGTGGTAGATAGAGATTTTGCTGCTATGGCTGAGGGAGGTGATTCCTTCAGCATGGACAATGCATCTCTGCTCACTGTGGATGACGTGAGGGACCAGGATGAATTCTGGGATGCTGCTGACGCTGGAGAACCGGTTGTGCGTCCAAGGAGAGCCCCTCTATACCAGAGAGAGGTGGAGCACGGCAGAAGCGCAGACGACTGGCTGTTTGCTGGCTCTACAGACCCTCATGGTGCACAGAAGGAAGATTGGAGTCTGCCTCGACGCCCTTCTCATCTCCGCGCTTGGGACCAGCCCGCAGCCTGGCAGGCAGCTAGCCACAACCCCGGGGTTGAAGGCTTTTCCAGAGGTCGGAAGGAGCTGTTCACAGATAAGCCTCGACAGCCTGCTGATGATTCCAGCAAGAGAGGTGGTGAGCATAATCCTAATGCCTCCCCCAACTTTGTTGCCCCCTGGGATGTGGATAGAAGGATGTTTCCTTACTTCAAACAGGGGCAGGACGTGCTCGGATATCTTACCCTTTATGAGCAGACCTGCAGAGACATTGGGTTACACCCCAAACACTATATGCTGGTGTTAAGATCTCAATTGTCTGGTGGACTGGCTGATCTGTTAGGGACCCTTAGTGGCCCTGATGCTTCTGACTTCCAGAAATTTAAACAGCTAGCCTTGAAGAGGTTTGGCTTATCTGCTGAATCCTACAGGAGGTCTTTTCGCAAGGTTGAGCGACATTCTACTCCTGATAACTATCCGCTGACTGCGGCTAGCCTAACGCAGAATTTGGATCGCTGGCTGAGTGCTGAGGGGGTGCGTGACTTTGCCTCCCTAAGAGAACTGTTCCTGAAGGAGCAATTCTTCCGCTTGCTGACGGATGAACTGGCAGCCCTTGTGCGGGACCGGAGACCCAAAACGCTTGAGGATGCCGCTGAACTCGCACAAAGCATGCGAGAGCACAGAGAGAGAGGTTATGGAAGGCCTGCTCGCCCTGCTGCTGGGAATCCTCTGTCTCCCTCCAAGTCCAAGACACCCTCGTCTAAGCTGCCCACCTCTGCTGAGAAGTGGAAGACCCCTCCTACGTCGCCGGTCAAGAAGCTTGTGGATCCCAAGTCTGGTTTGTGTTTCGAGTGTAGAAGTAACTCACACAAAAGGTCGGCATGTCCTCTTTGGCTGGCGAAGAAAGGGACTCCACCCACTGCAATCAAGCCCCAAGTTCGTGTTATTCAACAGCTGGAACCTACAGTCCCTGCACCTCTGACTCCTGTGAACCCACCGGCTGAGACACCAGAGACCGTGACTGGCCCTCAAGCCTCAATCTCTTCGGTGAGTTTTGCATCTCTCCTCGACCAAGGACAGCTGGAATGGGTGCGCAAGACGTACACCCATGAGATTACCATTAATGGCGTGACTGTGAGTGGACTGTATGATACTGGTGCTGAAATAACTTCTGTGCATGAATCCTTGGTTCATATTGATCAGTTTTTGTCTAAAGAAGTTTTGGTGACTCCTTACGAGTCAAAGGCCGTGTCTAGAAGGCTTGCTGAAATTGATGTGTGTTACCAGCATTACCAAGGTAAAACTATTGTTCTAGTACATAATCTGTGCGCAAACCAAGTCTTGATTGGCTCTGATCTTGCTTATCAGTCTGCTTTGGCTGCAACAGAGCCCGCTGTGGAGGAAGGGGGGGGAAATCACCACCTGGCCGCTGTCCAGAGTGCTGAAACCCCCAGTCTCCTTGCCCCTATTCCCATTCTGTCAGCTATCGCTGAACTGACAGGCCCTGCGGTTGACCCAGACAGTGAGACAGAGGGAAATGATTTTTTGGGAGCTGTCTCTGAGTTCCAAGGTGATGAGAAGTTTAGGGAAGCCCAACTAACTGATCCTACCCTTGAGGACTGCTGGCAAAGTGTCCATAATGACCCCAGGGCGACCGCTGATCGCAGGGTGAAGTTTATTGTTAAACAGGGCCTTTTGTATCGTCGGTGCCAAACTAAGGCACATGGGGAAATTGAGCAGCTTGTTGTCCCACAGCAATACCGAGAAATGGTGTTGAAATTGGCACACGAAAACGTGTTCGCTGGCCATTTTGGGAGGAGAAAGACCTTAGAGAAACTCTCAAGGTCCTTCTACTGGCGTGATGTGTATGATTCTGTCAAAGGGTTTGTACAATCCTGTGCGAGTTGCCAATTCGAAGGGTATGACAGAGACAACCCCAGGGCCCCTCTGCAAACCCCAGCTCTCCCTGAGGAAGTTTTTGCTAAGTGGGGTGTGGATGTATTAGGTCCCTTACCTTACCCTGGGAAAACTGGAAAGAAATATCTGCTCACGATTATAGATCATTTGTCCCATTTTTTATCGGTCATACCCTTAACAAACATCGGGGCTAAGACTATTGCAAATGCTTTGCTGGTGCAGTCTACCCACTGGGGCCTGCCCAAGACCCTGGTTACTGATTTTGGGTCCTCTCTTGTCAGTGGTCTTATGCAGAAGGTCTGTGAGATTGCCCAGATAGACCACCAGTTGTCCATCCCATACTGTCATTGGGAAAATGGCCGGACTGAAAGGATGAACAAAACTATTGGTCAGATGCTCCGCAAGTACGCATCTGACTATCATAAAGACTGGGAGCAACATCTTTGTTACTTAGTGGCTGCCTATAATGACACATTTCAGGAGTCACTGCAATTCAGCCCAAATGAATTGGTTTTTGGCAGGACTCTGAACACCCCTCTACGTATGCTTAAACAGCAATGGGAAGGTATTTCGGATCTGCGGCCTGTCTCGGTAATGGAGTACTTCCAAAAGCTGAGAGAGTCGTTGCACGGTGTGTGGAATACAGCCAAAACACACCTTGTCAAGGCCCAGCAGACGCAAAAGCGATTCTATGATAGAACTGCTGTGCCCCGGGAATTTTTCCCTGGTGACCAGGTCCTGATGCTTAGACCGGTGAGGAGTCACAAGCTGGTTGCAAAATGGTTCGGTCCTGGTAAAATTGTGGAAAAACAGAGTGCTGTACACTATCTGGTAGAATGTGAAGCTGAGCATTCTCAACCTAAGCTATATCATGTAAACAGCTTGAAAAAGTTTTTTGAAAGGGCCCCTAATGTGTTGGCCTACCATCTAAAGGGTGATGTACCAGAGCAACCCTTAGATTTGCTGGAGGAATGCAAACAGGAGGGAGGCCTTGACCAAGTAGTGCTGGATCCTGCCTGTACCCCTGACCAGGCTGAGCAGTTGCATGAGGTGTTGCAGGAGTTCAAAGAGCTCTTTACCAGTGTGCCTGGCAGGACACATTTGATTACGCACTCTATCAAAACTGGGGAGGTACCACCAATCAGTTCTCACCCCTACAGGGTTAGTGCAAAACATGGGCAAGAAATTGCCAAGGAGATTCAGGAAATGTTGGATCTTGGTGTTATTGTCCCTTCGAAGTCCCCTTGGGCTTCCCCTGTTGTCTTGGTACCAAAGAAAGATGGTGGAGTGAGATTTTGCGTGGATTACCGGCGTCTGAACGCAGTTTCCGTGGCAGATTCCTACCCTATGCCTCGCATAGATGATATGATTGAGAGGTTGGGCCATGCCAAATACATAACTGTGCTGGATTTTAATAAAGGTTACTGGCAGGTTGGTCTAGATGAGGACGCCAGTGTGAAGTCTGCCTTTATTACACACCTTGGGCTGTATCAATTTGTTGCCATGCCCTTTGGGCTTCGCTCCGCCCCAGCGACCTTCACAAGACTTGTTAATATCTTGCTGTCAGGCTTGTCTGACTTTGCCATGGCCTATCTAGATGACCTGGCTATTTTTAGTGAGTCTTGGTCTGACCACATGTCCCACTTACGCCAGGTGTTGACTAGAATTAAGGATGCTGGCCTCACCATAAAGGTACAGAAGTGCCAGTTTGGCCTTGCTGAGGTTCAGTACCTAGGGCACCGAGTGGGGTGTGGGGCCATTAAGCCTCTAGAGGCTAAGGTGCAGAGCATTTTAGACTGGCCTGTACCCACAACAAAAAAGGAGGTCCAAGCCTTCCTAGGGTTGGCTGGATATTACAGACGATTTTGTGCCCATTTCAGTGCTCTCTCCACTCCCCTAACTGACCTGTGCAAGAAAAAACAACCTGTTAAAGTGGTGTGGACGGAGGAGTGTCAAAATGCCTTTGATGCCTTGAAACAAGGTCTCGTCAACTCGTGTGTGAGAGTGGGTTTTGGGATTGCTGACCTGAGGGTGGGTCCCTTATCCATTCCAGAGTCTGTCAGTGTCCCTACGATGCTGACTGTCTTATGAGGTTGGGGAGAAGACCAGCCTGTTCTCATGATGTAGGATGTGTCTTGTGTATGGCTGGGATAGAGCCAAAATGTGCCTTTGTGTGGCGGGAAATAGCCAACTGATTTTAACCACCTTGTATCAGAATTGCTAGGATGTGCAATTTGGGATTTTCCTTTTGAGAATGTTCTAACCTATTTTTCCCTGTAAACCTGAAAGTAAGAGCTGGAGGAGGAATTGAAAGTTTAAGAATGAGTCTGTTCTGTTATTGCTTTCTGTAATGAACTGTGATTAACCTGCTATTTGCTTTCTGTATTCTGAACTATGTTCTGATTTAGTTTTCCTTTTTGTAACCTGGAAATGTTTTAAGCTGTGCCTGGAGGGAAGATGAAACCTTCATGAGTTGTATTGAGTTGGGTTATGCTTGTATTCCTATGCTTGGTTTGTATTCATTATGTACTGATGTATTCTGTGTTTGCTGACCTGTGTTATAATTCCTGTTATCCTCACATGTGTGCATGTGGATGAAAATTGAGGTATCAGTCCCCGAATTTTCATCCTAAGGGGGAGGGTGTATAGAAATATTAATTCCTGTAGGCCTCATGTCTCCCTTTGAATGTTATGTAGCATCATGTTTCCCCTTGGAATGCCTTTTGCTCTCACCCCCTGGTGTTCTAGCTTCCTATGCCTGACCATTTGCTCAATTGCCCTGTCATATAACGACACATGTTTCACACTTCTGGCAGACCTACTGGAGCCTAGTTAGGCCTAGCTGCCAGGAGTCACGTACCACATGGAGGAGTGGTTAGAGGGAGTGGTTAGAGCTTGGGATCACATTCTGCAGGTGTGGCTTCAATACTACTGACCACTCCAGACACTTGGACAATTTCAGATCGTGTTCATTGGCTCCTGGCCCGGGTCATTTGAATCCTGAAATTGGCCCTTATTAGTCTGAACCCAAAGACACGAGCTCAGATTTTCTGCTTGCTAATCTGTTCTTGCTATCTACTGTCTGTGGACTTATTCTGACATGCTTTGTTTCTGCCATGTGGCTGGCAGACAAAGGATCCTGGGTTGCAGCTCAACACATGGCTGCATACTGGCACAAAGATGAAACTTAAGTGGACTTTGTTAAAATGGACCGCCTTGGACTATTGACCCTTCTTCTTGTTGGTAAATATACCCTATTGTATAGTTAGGCAACAAACTTGCATAGCCTTTCTTATTTTTCTAATCTCCTATGGTCTGATTACAAGTTTCTGCTAATAAACTTTATTCTGTTTTAATACTGTGTCTGATGGATGTACCTTTGACTCCAAGCCTTAAATCCTGTGCTTGAACTGCTTTGCCAACTGTTGCTACCTTGCTAAGAATATTCTTGTGATAAGTCCCAAAAGCCAGTCAAGAGTCTGAGCCTCCTCTTGGACTGGAAGGGGATCATAGTGGAAGGTTCTGGTGGCACGTGTCTGTAAATCCATAGAGAGACTACCTCTCTTGGGTTTTTGTGTAAAATACTTTGTCTCAGTCCATGATCCTTTCCTTTCACAGTCCTGGATTGGTCTGGGGGAAAGACAGGATCATGACACAGGGTTCCTCTTACATTCTTAAATGGCTGCCATTCACTGTCATACTAGCACTGTCCATTTCTAGCTGCCCTCATTTAGATTACACAGAACAGCCAATCCATTGGAATAAGCTAACTCTTGTCATCTTTCCCCCTGAAGGATGTTTAAAAACTACTCTGCCACTTTTTTGATGGTAGGTATTTATGATCAAATAAATAAATTTCAGTTCAAGCAGAACTATCAATACATGGTCAATTTCTGTCAAAGTACTACTCACAGCCTAACAAATCTAAACTCTCCCGCCCAGGAAGACAGATGCTATGGTCTAATCTCTGCCTGGATCAATGTGAGGATCCTGTCCACTCCTCCAGCTCAGACCCCCTTAGATAGTAGGGTCCCCCTTTTGTTTTGGACTTAGTTGTTTTAATAGACACCCCCTTTTAAGTACCAGGGTTCTGAAACTTGGGAGAGTCTCATGAAGGCACCTGGGTTCAGCCATGACGTTCGAAAATCCCAGGAAAGAAGAGGAAGAGTGTGCTGGAATTAGAAACTGATTAAGTACGATTTCCCCCAGGTCATAGTGAATCATAGAATCATAAAATCACAGAGTTAGAAGGGGCCATACAGGCCATCTAGTCCAACCCCCTGCTCAAGGCAGGATCAGCCTACAGTATCCCTGGTGTTTGTCATATAATTCTTATGAACTAATAAAAACATGGCATATGATCTTTAATAACAAAAT
Organism: Gekko japonicus; assembly: GCF_001447785.1. Classification (NCBI taxonomy): domain Eukaryota; kingdom Metazoa; phylum Chordata; class Lepidosauria; order Squamata; family Gekkonidae; genus Gekko; species Gekko japonicus. Next base: position 1,199,820 of record NW_015173678.1, on the reverse strand, counting down.
ACGTTTCAACACTGGAGACATCACTCAATGTCCTGACACACCTCAGAGGTTTCTCCCGAGCTCTAAGGCATGCCTGATACAATCATATCTGACAAGGGATAATTCATCAAGGCAATGTGAATAATTTCCAGCTATAGACAGCTGGGCAACCTTTAAGTATTGCTAATCCAATCCAGCCATTGGTAAAGGCAGCCTAACATCTGATCTACCCATCAAGAGGGCATTTAAACCCACCATTCACCCCCAGTTCCTTGTCCAACAATCACCCCACCTTGGAATGTCAGGTATTTCCCTACTAATCTTCGCACTAGACTTTGAGAGCAGTTACCTTCAAACTGCCCTGTCAATTTCAAGCTTCATATTTCTGGGACAGAGGGTTTCCATGTCTAGGTATGGAGCCCTTCCCCATAAAAAGACCATCCCAAGTCTGTAGAAAGTGTGCCAGAGTCTCCCACTATCTGGATGCCACTGCAACCACTCCACAGGCTATCCTTTTCCTCCTTGATACTCTGCTCCTTGCATCTACCCCTCGACCTCTCCTCAAGCCCCAGATATGAAGGTTGTATGTGCCTTCCCTAAAACTTCCTGCTTTTCTCCCTTCTCCCTTCTATAAGTATACCTTCTAGCTAGTGTGTGCATGTGAGACTGCTTAAGGAATCAGTCTTTGGGTGCTTCTTTACATTTTTATTGTCAGGTTTTGGGGATTACCTAGGAGAGTTGCTCATCTACTGGAGGACGTAGGTTGCTGGAACGGAGGTCCGACACATCACTAGCCTCAGAACATAGGTGAGAGCCCCCAGCCCGGGTACTCTTCCCTATTTTATCAGAGTGAAACCCCCTGGGACAGTGTTACTTCACAGCTGTACTCCAGTCCTTGTTTCGCTCCGATTTCATCCTCCCTGGCTGTATGTATCTCTCCTCTTTATTCTGACTCAACCCGTTCCCCATCTTAAAGCAACAGGGCCAATGATCTATGGTGTTCTGCCTCCCGTCTGTCGGGACCGCCTCCTCGTCTCCTTCCTTTGCCTCCTCAGTTTGACGTGAAGATTCGTTCGATGGGTCTTTGGTGGAGGTCATTGCGAGCTCCTTGCACTTGCTCTCTGAAGCCTCGGCATCCTTCTTCTCCTCTTTGGCTTCTTTCTCATGACTCCCGAGATCCCTGGTTCTCCTTCGCTGCTCCCTTGCTCTCCCGATCGTCCTCACTTTTAGGGATCCTTTGTGTTGGGGTTGTAGTAAATTGCCTTCTGGGAGTGAGCCAGCCAGACCCAAATTCTCTTTGGAATCTGGTGAGCGGACAGGAGTATTGAAGAGTCACAAAAGGCAGTCGGCATTGGCATTCTGTTTCCCGGCCCGGTGCTGAACAGTGAACCTGTAGGGTAATAGGGATAGATACCAGCGTTGAATTCTGGGGTTTGTATCCTTCATGCGGGTGAGCTATTGCAAAGGCGCATGGTCCGTCATCACAGTAAAGGGGTTGTTACAGAGATAATAACTTAATGCATTAATGGTCCATTTCAGGGCCAAGACCTCACACTCAATTGTGGAATATTGCTGTTCTTCATCTGTCAACTTTTTACTTAAGAATAAGACGGTCCATTCATAGCTGTCTATCTTTTGGGTGAGGACCGCTCCTAATTCCGTAGCCGAAGCATCCGTTTGTACTATAAATGGTTGGGAAAAATCTGGATTCTCTAGGACTACATCAGTCTGAAGGGCCCCTTTTAAGTCTTGGAAAGCTTGGTCTGTCTCAGGGCCCCACCGTAATACATTGGGGTAAGATTTACTCAAGAGATCTGTCAGAGGGGAGGCTCTAGAGGCCTACCCTGGAATAAATTGACTATAATACCCTACCAGGTTTAGGAACCGTCTCAATTGTTTCTTCGACTGTGGTTTGGGAACTCCTTTATCTTTATTACTTTTTGAGGTTGAAGTTTGACTGTTCCTTGTCCTACTATAAGCCTAAATATTTTAATTCTTGAAACCCCAGTAGACTCTTCTTGGGGTTTGCTGTTAATCCCACTACTTCTGGGGCGAGTAAGACTGCCTGTAGATGTTTCACATGAGTTGGCCAATCGGCACTAAAGACGATGATGCAATCGATATAAGCAGCTGAAAAAACTCTACAATGAGTCAATACAGTGTCTACCAATCGCTTGAAAGTGGCTGTGGCCCCATGGAGGCTGAAGGGCATCCGAACAAATTGATAAAGACCTGAGGGTGTTGCAAAGACTGTTTTCTCCCTATCTTGTGGCTCCACTAACACTTGCCAATAACCTTTAGTTAAGTCTAGAGCTGATATCACCTTGGCCTGTCCTAATTGATCCAGTAACAAGTCAGCACGAGGCATGGGGTACGCATTGAACCTTGAGACTTGGTTTAATTCTCTATAATTGACACAAAACCTGGTACTACCATCTGGTTTTGGAACGAGAACGATAGGACTTCTCCATGCGCTCCTAGAGGGTTCAATGATTTCCAACCGTAACATGTCTTATGTTTCTTTTTCCACTTCATCCCAACGAGCCCGCGGTATGGGTCTCCACATGGAGCACGCCACTTGAAGGGGTTCCGTGGGAATGACATGTGTAATGCTGGTGGTGCAACCTGGGTTTTTAGAAAAGACTCCTGGGATGGAGTGCACCAGTTGTCTTCTAAGAGCTTCAGGCCCATGTTGGGTACCTCATCGCTGTCTTGGCTTGTGATTGTCCAGTTGGGACAGGCTTCAGTGACCTCTGAACAGTGTTACGTCACAGCTGTACTCCAGTCCTTGTTTCGCTCCGATTTCATCCTCCCCGGCTGTGTGTATCTCTCCTCTTTATTCTGACTCAACCCGTTCCCCAGCTTAAAGCAACAGGGCCAATGATCTATGGTGTTCTGCCTCCCGTCTGTTGGGACCGCCTCCTTGTCTCCTTCCTTTGCCTCCTCAGTTCGACGTGAAGATTCGTTCTATGGGTCTTCGGTGGAGGTTATTGCAAGCTCCTTGCACTTGCTCTCTGAAGCCTCGGCATCCTTCTTCTCCTCTTTGGCTTCTTTCTCGTGACTCCCGAGATCCCTGGTTCTCCTTTGCTGCTCCCTCGCTCTCCCGATCGTCCTCACTTTTGGGGATCCTTTGTGTTGGGGTTGTAGTAAATCGCCTTCTGGGAGTGAGCCAGCCAGCTCTATCTGGCAACAATAAAGGCCGCAGTCACATGGACCTCTTACCGCGCTAGTTTTCCCGCAGTTCTTCTATCTGCGACATTTTATATCTCTTGGAGGTGGTCAGACGGTCCCTCTGTCTTCCGCTTCACTCGCGCGAAGTACTGATCACACAGTGCGCCATCCCCATGGCGGCGCGGGTTTTTTTTTTAAAAAAAAACACCTGCACATGCGCTTGTCTTCCCATGACGTAAAGGAAAACGAGAAAGAAAATGGGGTTAAACATGCGCTTGGGCGTACATACAAACTAAAAAAACCAAAATAAAAGCTAGTGCCTGTTTGCACATGCGCATAACTTAAACCGGAAACACAAAAAAGGGGGAGGGTAGTCACGGCGGATTGCTGTCCAGATACCAAGACCGCGGATACAAAGCGCGAGATATCAGAAAAACACCTGTTCCAACGGGTGTCAGAAAACGTGGATAAAAAGAGCGGAAACCACGGGACTCAGCCCACTTCGGTGCGGGAGGCGGGTTTGCCAATATGAACAGGAAACTTTAATGCGCAAGGGATCAGCAGTGAAGCCCGCACTAAATGTCCGTGTGACCTGACCCAAAGTTATTTATGTTTACAATCCCTCTCTCTCACTCTCCTTCATAATGCTATACTGGGGTATCCCCACCGAGATCCACCATGGTATACATAGGCCACAAGATCTTGCATTATTCCTTTCTGGAACCCATTTTTAAATCTGATTTCTCCTTCTTTGGGCCCAGTTGGGTAGCATCAGCCCTGAACAGGGAACAGGATTACATAAATCCTGGACATTAATCTCCTGCCTGCTACCTACAATTTTCTTCCAGAACCACATTAGTACACTTCCTATTCCCAGTACTGTTGATACTGATGTGCACCAGGACCACTGGTTCCTTCCTGGCATTGCCTACCGGCTACTTTATTAAGGCATGGCTAACACATATGTAACTTCTTACTTAAATCCTCCCAGCCCAACCCAGAGGGGAACACTCAGTGCAATATGGGTCAGTCATACATCACCCGAAGCATGGAGTTCCTTCTAATCAATCACCGTGCCCCACTCCATCTCAGCCTTATACCTTCCTACCATTTCTCCCTTCCTGCTGCCTCTCTGTCCAAGATTGTTCAAAGGGAAAGCATTGAGGGTGTTTTCCCCCTGTTTTTGTTTTTAAAAGAAAGGTGCAAATGAACTAACAAAAGAAGTGGTTTGTGGTCCTTTCGAACCTTTCCTTTGCTGGGATAAATGCAGTTTGAGCAGGCAAATGGTGGGAAGATTATTGCCCCTGTTTCTCTACTAAAACTGGGAGCTTCCTCTAGTTGCTTTTTAGTCACAGCAAAGCATGAACACATGAAGCTGTCTCAGATCACTGGTCTATCAAGGTAAGTTGGACTGGCAGCAGCTTACCATCCTGTTAACTGGAGGTGCCAGGGGACTGAACCTGGGACCTTCTGCGTGCCAAGCAGATATTTTACAACTGAGCCGCAGGAACTCTCCAAAAACTTGTTAAAGGTATTGCATTCTATCCCCCTGGACACAGGCTACAGCTGGACTTGAAGTAATTTCTGTTGCCTTCTGATAATGTCTAGTCTGGCCATCAAAAACATGTGGTTTGTGATTAAGCAACTTATTGGAAGAATCTCAAATAACAGCAGACCAATACAGAAAGCATAATGATAAAAATGGAGGATTACCTGGAGAGAATGTCCGCTAGGATTCAAACTGAATCTAAATGTTTCATTGAACGAAGGTTCTCTGTCATGCCTGCATACTCTTGTTTTCTTCTTCATCACTCTCTTTTGAGTAGCAAGGTTAACAACATACAACTTCACATACAGATCTGTTCAAATAAACAGTTCAACCTATCACTCAGAAGCCTGTTAATTAACTGTACATTGTTAGGCCAAAAATAATTTGGGCAGTGGGAAAATCATTCTCAGTTATAAATGTGAGGTACCTGCAATGTATATTGTTTACCAGTCTTACACAGGACATAAAAACAATATTAAGCAAGGTGTATATTTTCCAGAAAGAAAATGAATTTCAGGTACTTCCACTGAGAGCTTACATTCCATGGAAACTATTTTTGGACATTCAATTTCTTCTCAAAACACTACATAAGAAAGGATGTCATAAACAAGCCTCTCAGACCTGCCCTTCATATGAATGTTAAATCTGTTTAATGAAACTGAACTTCCTCCTCCTCATCAGCTTTCAAATGGCACCTTGTGGGGGCAAATCAATTCAACAATCTTGGAACTTTTACATGAAGCACCACTACAAGACAAGGGAATCAGGTTTAGCATAAATACTAAGGTTGAGCACTTTTTGCCTAGGTGGGGCAAGGTAATGGTGTGCCTTTAAAAACTGAGAGTGTTCTCCAGAACTTACTATATCACTGCAAAGAATTCTAGGATATCATCTCAGTTCATATAACTGTTCCCCTTGCCATGTGAGTTGAGAATATGCTCCAGGGTGTGTTGGAACATGTTGCAAAGGATTCTTGAGTTCACACCTGGCCATAGAAGGGAAGCCACATCTAAGCCATGCCCTACATTACATGATGGCAACAAGTCTGGTTTTCTGATAAAGCTACGTGCATGATACATGTCTGCAAAAGTGTCACACTTTATATTTTAAGATATGTCAAATAGCTCTAGCCTCTGAATGTATGGTCACCAGAACTATACATGGCCTGTAAACTAACTTCATATCTGCATCACTGTAATCATACAGACGGTGACACTGAATTATTTCATAGATCTGTCACTTCTTGCTTTTTTAATTCATAATTTCCTGTTGGGATTTTATTTTTGCTTTTATAACAGGTTTCCATATGAATTAACTGTCCTAACTCAAGAAAGAGTGAAGCCGTTTTTAAAATAAATGTGACCTATAGTTAGGTTTGTGGATACATTTATACTGAAATGTTATCTATTTTCAAGATTTCCCATATTTTCTTAATTATCTTGTAAATAGTGTTGTTGTTGTTGTTTTTTAAACAAATTCTAGTTAAATGCCATTTGCAGTCTGGCTGTTAACACCAGCATTAGCTCCCTGCTAATGAAATTGTAATAGGTTATAGAGCAGTGGTTCTCAACCTTCCTAATGCTGCGACCCTTTAATACAGTTCCTCATGTTGTGGTGACCCCCAACCATAAAATTATTTTCGTTGCTATCATAAGACCATCGAAAATTTGTGTTTTCCGATGGTCTTAGGCGACCCCTGTGAAAGGGGGGGGGGTGAATTGGGACAAGCAGGGGCAGATTGGCCTTCCACCCAAACTGGACCTGGCCAGCCTTGAGACAGATGGCTAGTTCCTGGCCGGCTCAAGCCCTGCAAGGTGTGCAGAAGGCAGTACCCGACCCATCCAAAGTGAGGGAGGTGGTGCCCTGCCTGCCTGAACCCCATGTGGGGCAAAGCAAAAGAGGCGGTGCATGGCCTTCCTGAGCCCACATAAGATGAAGCAAGGAAGGCAGCACCTGATGAAGCCCTGTGTAAGGTGAAGGAAGTGGCTCCCAGCCAAGTGGTTTATAGGTAGGCGTCCTCTTACTTACTTCACCCATTTGAGGGGGCAGGATTGACTCTTCCTCTCTCCCTCCTTTGTGGGGTTGGGGAGAGGGATGAGTCCGTTTTCTAGGGCTTTTTTTCACTCCCAGTCCACCCCTGAGGATAAGCTTTGTCCAAAGCACTTTTGCCACCCAACCCAGGTCTGAAATATGCCATTTATTTCTTTCAGGCACTGCTCTCTCTGTATCCATGTGTTGGAAATATGTGTGTTGCAAAGTCTAAAATTCAGTCATTATAGGGTTAATGTGTGTTTACCTTGTGTGCTATTGTTTAGACTGACCTGGAAGGAAACTTGGCACAGAGCCAATGGAAACAAAGCTGTGAAACTGAAGTCTGTTTACTCATAATCACTGGTTAATGTATTCAGGTGATTTCCTTCTAGGGGTCAAGAAGAAGAAGAATTTCCATTGTTGTAGACCGTGTGGTCAAAGTGTAAAGATGTATCCTTAGGTGTCTTTGTTGTTTTGTAGGTTTCCTGTGAACCCTTCCCTTAGAAATAAAGATTTTTACATAGAAGAAAATACCTCCTCTCCAGTGAAGCAAAGATCCATTGTAATTTCTGAATATTTAACTATTTTGCAAAGTTTTCCAACATATTCTGGTAGCAGAGGATGGTTTGGTTAACTGACTTTGCCTGATATGCCTAAGTGAAGTAAGTTTTAAATGCTTCACTGGAGCGAGAGAGAAAGTCTAGGAGCTAATTAGCAGCCGAGAGGCTTGATATTAAAATAACCACTTTTTTCTCCTGCAAGTTTTTTTCTGCCCTCCCTGCCAAGCATACTGCAGCTGTGAAAGGTGAGACCCACATTGATTTGAGGCTCTCCCTATGCCAGCCTGCCTATGCTACAGAGAAGCAGGTAGGAACTATTCCTTTTTGAAGTTTTTTGCACGTTTTGAATCCTGGCGAGGAGGAGGAACTCTAGGAGCTGATCACCTGCTTCCTGCTCTGAATAGGAGATTAACCCTGTGAGTGCCTGCTGAGTGCCTGCTAAAGCCTTCAGATGAGTGATCCAAGCACGTCTTCTGGATCAGCTGCAGATGTATGTTTATTTAGACAAAAGAATGTGTGTCTTGATTTTTATAGAGGCAATTTATCCTACAAGCTTCAGAGGCGGGCGGGGGGGTTGACCTCCCAGCTAGGAGCCTGTTTTTTCACCTCTTTCATGCTATGATTTATTTTTTAAAAGAAGGGCTTTTTTGAGTTTGTATATCTCTAAGAGAACAATCCTAAGCAAGTTTACTAAGAATCCCATTCAGACCTATTCAGTGGGCCATACTTCCTGGAAAGTGTTCTTAGGATTGCCATATGTCTGTTGGAGATAGGAGAAGGGCCCACCTGAGGGGGCTGTTCTGGTTGCCACTCAGCTGGGCAGCAGGAAAATATGCAGGGGGAATGGGGGGGCATCAGAATTCTCACTCATTGATGTAACTTCTGGCACAATCAGAAGTAACATCACCATGTTGCTGGAGACAATCTAGCAGCTACTCAAAACTCCATGGTTAAAGCAGTGTTTGGTTCTGCTTAGTCTATTGTGAAAAGTATTTCTATAGTTGCCTTTTTTCTTGGCTTCTTACTGTTGGAAGCCAAATGAATATGTTTACCCTGATTCACCAAGGCACTCCACCCACTTTTTATCTACTTTTATATTGTATTTTAAGCTGTTAGTAAGAGAGTCTGGATATAGATTTTTTTAATAAACAAATTCTGATGTATCTGAGGGGTAAACTATGATATATCGATGCATATGATTTACCCTGATAGGCTCTTCCATGCAAAGTATCCTTGGGAGGGGAAGATTTTCAACAGAAAAGTCATCCCTTCACTGCTGTTCCCTGAAACAGATCCAGACCAGACTCATGTTTATGAGGGGAAAATGGTCCCTGTAATCCTTAAAATTTGGAGGGGGAGGTGGTGTGTGTGTGAATTGTGGCTTTCTGTTTTCCTCTGGCCTTTTGCCAACTGGGTTTTGTTTGTTTCCGCTCCTTCCCTGCCTTTGTGGTGGTGGAATTTTTTTGTGTTCTCTACTGCTTTTAATGTTTTCTGTTGATTGGAGAAAGTTGTGTCTTTTAGTATCCTTTTAAGCTTCTGGGCTTTTAGTTTCAATATGTCTTTATATATCTTTGTTTTTTGTTTTTATTGTATTTTTAAACTTTTCATGGAAGCCACCTTGTGACCTTTTTGTGGGCAGACATTTAAAAATACACTAGTCAGTCCTAGGGCCTGGGTGGCTGGTAGGGGTGTGTAAAAAATTGGTATTATTTGGGTTCAGCTGTACTGAACCCGAAAAATAATGATATTTCTTGATATTTATAAATCCCAATACTGGTATGACATGGGGATTTGGGAAATAATCAGAATTACCACATTTATTCAGCTCCATTATACCCTATGAGGACAGTCCCCATAGGGCAGGGGTGGCCAAACTGTGGCTCGGTAGCTGCATGCGGCTTTTTCACACATATTGTGTGGCTCCTGGCAGGGCGGCTGGGGAAGCTAAAAATCATTAGCAAACAAATAACATTGGACAAATAAATATCATTATCAATATCTGTTTTTACTGCTTTTGTTATTATTTTTGGCAGTTTTATTTCATGTTAATAAAAAGCAAATTTGCATATTTACCAGTAATATTTGTTCATGTCTTGCGGCTCTCAAACATCTGATGTTTATTCTACGTGGCTCTTATGTCAAGCAAGTTTGGCCGCCCCTGCCATAGGGTATAATGGAGAAGGGGGTGGGTGAACTTGCACCACTCCCAGGTTCACTCACTCACGCACAGCAGAACTTGCAAAAGCCATTTAAAGGGAAAGTTCCCTTTAAATGGCTCTTCCAAGCCAAGCTGTGCATGAGTGAACTTGAAGCGGGGCGAGTTCCCTGCAGGTTTTGCTGCAGCTCTACTGGGCAGCCCACCAGCAGAAAGGAGGGAGGGGAGATCTCAGATCTTTTCCCCTTCCATTCTGCTGACCTCTAGGAGCCGTGGCCAGCAGAAAGGAGGGAGGGAACATCTCAGATCTTCCCCCTTTTCCTTTCTGCTGGCTTTGGGAGGGCTCTGTTCGGTAGTCCAGTCTCACTTGGGCAGCCCAGTAGAACCCCAGCTGAGTCTGCAGGGAGCCTGCAGTTCCTTAGCAGGCTCTGTTGAGCAGCCCCGTTTGAACCAGGCTACCCAGCAGAACCCCAGCCAAGGCTGCCGGGAGAGTTCTCCCCACAGGATTGGTTCCTTTGCAGGCTCCATTGGGCAGTCCGTTTTAAACTGGGCTGACCAGCAGAGCTCCAGCAGAGCCTGCAGATAAGGGAGGATCAGCTGGGGCAGTGTGGAGCTGTCAGCTCCCGCCGCCCTGGCTGATCCTGGGCTGGCTCCTCTTGCAGCTTGCCTTAAACCAAGCTGCAAGAGGAGCCAGCCAGCCCCAGCTGAGGTGGTGCAGAGCTGTCAGCTCCATGCCATTCTGGTTGTTCCTCTCTTGAAGCTTGCCTGAATAAAAGCCAAAAAGAATCTGAGCTGAATACTTAATAAATACAAAAAAAAAAAAAATACCAACAAGGCATTTTCCAGGTATTTATTCAGTTCTGTTTGTACCAAATGCACACCCCTAGTGGCTGGTGGGGAAAGGTTTAAAGCAACCCCTGGGATCTTGCAGGGCTCTTTTGAATTGCAAGATCACCAACTCTTGAGGGCATACTGTAAGGGAAGGTGGTAATAGTACAGGCAGTTATGGGGTAGCATTCATTTTGGCCTTTAAAAAGCCTACTTCCCCCCCCTGGACCACTGCCTTTCACTGCAAGGATATTTCCCACTGACAAGAGCATTTGCCCCTGAAGTCCTGACCAATGCTCCCTCTAAGCTGTGGAGTCTTGTGAGCAAAAATCCTACTTTGTGAGTTCCTGGCATTAAAGTTGTGAGTGAGCGATTTGGCTACTGCATAAATTAGTTTGCACTGGAGCCATCCTTCCTGAGCTAAGACAAAAATGTGTGAGCCGGAGGCTAAAAAACTGTGAGCTGGCTCACACTAACTCAGCTTAGAGGGAACACTGGTCCTGACTCTGCAGCGATTACAAGAGTGCAGTAGTCAATGATGAGTACATGCAAATTAATCAGTATAATATTATTTCCATATTAAAATGCTCATTGCAGCTGGTACCTGGTAAGTGATCTGGGGATTTAAACTTGTATGTGATATTTCTACACTGAAGGATCTCCACGATTAGCTGTTCGCCATCTGTCTTCATTTCCTTCTTTAGAGCAATCTTAATTTCACCCACCATCTGGGTTTTCCCTGCAAATAAAGAAAGGAAAAATTAACATGCAGTACAACCAAGGGAAAAATCTTACGGCTTTGTCTCAAGTTACATGATAACTCTTCATAGAAGCTGTACATTGCCTTAAGCAAAGCGGGGACCGCTGCTGGAATCCTGCCAGGGAGTGGTAACGACTGTCCAAAAGATTGCTGCTATTACTTAACTGATTTTAAAAGTCCTTCAACCCTTTCAGCACAGCCTCACCCTGCAGAACACCAGGTATAAATAAAGAACCCCTATGGATGGGTTCCTGAACCACAATCAAACCTTACTTCATGGCAGGGTACTGACTTTATGGGAAAGACCCATGAGATTAACCAGGTATATGAGTTCATCCATCACAAGGGACCCTGTTTTTCTCCACTTGGATTTACTCACTGCCTGGATCATAGCATTGGTGTTGGACTCCTGCTGA
>NW_015173678.1:1178198-1188349 GCF_001447785.1 Gekko japonicus | reverse complement strand
TTGGTGTTGGACTCCTGCTGAAACATGAGATGGGCAGCAGTACTAACCCCACCCCCCTTTCCGGAATAATTTGTTTATACTCTGAGTGTTTGGAATCTTTATCTTGATTATATTTGCTTGGTGCTTGTATTACTCCCTAGTAATAGTAATAAATTTTGCTGATGATAGTCAGGTCTATCTAGGGTGTCATTATTTCTTCCAAGTTTATATTAGTGCCTTACCATAGATCTTAAGTTGTGGTAAATAGATTTTTACTGTTGGGTACAGCCAGATGCAGTGAAGGAGGAAGCCACTTCCTTACACTGTGCAATTTTGTCATGGACTGCAACGGGAAAGAGGGCCTTATTCATGCAGATATGTGTCTGACTAGACTACATGTGCATCCTGACCACCCATCCATGGTAGGTACCACTTGATTCCATAGCTAAGGAAGACACCCCCGTAATTTGAGCATCTGAAGCAGTTACCTCTATTGCAACGGGCTCTGCATGCACAAGATCCCACAGGGAAGAAATCCCACTGAAAAGATGCCCGTTATGAAGCAAATTCGCCAAAACAGCCCAGTTAATTCCTCTTACCACTAGAAGCATTATTGTGCACTAATTTTGCCCAGTACAAAAAAAAAAAGTACAGTGTTGGCTATGGTCAGTTGCAGTAAATGGCTCTTTGTGTTCTATGATGTGTTCCACAGCTATAGTTTGATAGATAGCCATTATGTAAGGACCTTGTTCATCAACTGCGATAAGACTAATGATAAGGACCACTGAGGGACTATGGGTTCTCTAGAACGGCTAAGGTTGTCAAGTCCCTTGAGGAATTGTTTTATTAAGTAATGGGGAAAAAATGGAACTGCCCCCAATCCCAGCATAAGAACATAAGAGACGCCAATGTTGGATCAGGCCAAAGGCCCATCCAGTCCAACACTCTGTGTCACACAGTGGCCAGAAATACCAGTGCCATAAGGAGGTCCACCCGTGGGGCCAGGACATTAGAAGCCTTCCCACTGTTGACCCCCCCTGTCTGCACAGTCAATCCCCTCATTTTTCTCCCACTGCTCCATCAAATGAGTGTGGAGTCTGGGGGATGGAATGTGGGGGTGGGAGGTTGCCTCTATAACAGAAAGTTTAAAAATGTTGGAGAAGTTTCATACTTGATAAACTGGCTGAAGGTTTCCATACAATTTTCTGTTCACAAAGAAGCTATTTTTAAAGGAAATGGTAGTTTGTTATTGGGTTATCTTAACCATTTTAAAATGTAAAAGGAAGGCAAGAGAACTTCTAGCAAGTACTGAGCGATGTGAGCTCTTCAGGCCTCTCTCCCCTTCTGTTTCTTTACAGTGAATTGGTGGTACAGTCATTCCCCCCAGTCAGCTCCTGAGGAAGAGGTGCTGAGTGTTCCTCTGTAGGTCTCCCAAAGACCGGTGCCTGCACATGGAGCAGGCGGCAGCGTTTGCCTGCCCCCCGCCATTTTCTTGGATGAAGCACAGGTGGGGCAAGCCAATCATGGCTCAGCGCGGGAGCACTGGCCAACCAAGGGTGAGCTCACTGGCCAGGTCTGGCAGCAGCCGCCCTCCATGCTCAGATTGGCCCAGCGCAAACTCCCCACCTGTCCACCCTCTTCTGCACCACGTGGGATTAGTTGGTTGCCGTTTTGCGGGGCTAAGCAGGATTTTTTTGGGCCTCTCTCAGAATTGGCCATGAGGGGGCCTTTTTTCGCCTGCTTCACATGGTCAAAGGGAGTGCAGTTTAAATACGCCTGGCAAAGCTGGTTAAGCCCTGATGGCGGGAAAAGCACGGGTTGAGGGGATTTGGAATTGGCAAGCACCCTGAGATATCAGCGATAGCAGGGGTCCTCATACTGGGTGTCTATGGGCTGTGCAGCCAGGGTGACTCAGTTGGGGGTCTAAAAAGTATTGAGCCTGATGCATAGCGAAGTGATTCAGCTCATACTTTATTTAGAGATGTAGAACAAGAGAGAAAATGCCGGCTCACAGACCGGCTTATATTTAGGAATCAAACCACATCCAAGCACACACCCTTCACCAGTGATAGGATATTTACAGTGGCCAAGAGTTCCATAGGTCTTACCTTGGATCCTAGCCATCTGATAGGTGCGGGCTAGGATCCGTTTGGTCTATTGTTCCTTAGAGCGAAGCTAGGGTTCTTCGCCTGACTGCGTGTGGGCTTGGCCTTGCACGCGGCCGAGCTCAGTATACAACAGGGCCTCTTCGGGGTGGGGGAGCATATGACAAGCCTTAAGGCTTTGCAGCCATGGACTGGAATGTGCCCTTCCTTCCATTCTACACACTGGCATGTGGGCCGTGATGAGTAAGGTCTGGAAGGATCCCGGACCTGGCTCGGAGCCAGGGTGGGTTTGCCCTATTGGTAGGCTTGCTATGCAGGCCCAAGGCAACCCGTGCTTTGTATTGGTTCAGATCAGATTACGGATAAATAAAATTCCCAGTTTAACCCATAACCTGTGTTGTGTTTTATTCAAGGGGTGGGCGGGGAATGGATGGGCAGAGGGCTACAACCCCATTGTTCAGCCATTTGAGAAACAGCTTTATTGCCATGTCCCCTTGAGCATAAGAGAGAAGCCTCAACCTGAGGCTTACATGGACCTTTTCTGAGTTCCAAATGTCGTCATCATCATCATCTCTACTAAAAGCCACATCTTGTGTGACGCTTGTGTGAAGCCAATCGATCCTACTTTTAAGGTGATAAAAGGACAGGTATGATACAGAAATGAGCTTTCATGCTAAAGACATCAAAGCTGGTATATGAATGCCCATTAGCAGAAAACTACCACATGTCTACGCTCAAGGTTACAGAAGCAGCCACAGAAGCAATTGTGAAAGTTATTTAGACTGGGAAATGGAACTCTAACATTCAGACTAGGTGATTTCATATTCAAGATGCTGAAACTTTAATCTGTGGCGTTATTCCTAAACGGAACAAACCAAGGAGATGTTCCTCAGTCACTACTGAACATGCTAGATTATTGCACATGCATATGGTAAAAACCCAGCTGCATTAACAACCAGGTAACCTCTGCTGGGCTGCTTTGAAAACTTACCAATATACATCTACTGGCAGCTAGAAATGATTCGTCTCTGTGCTATAACTTTACTGAATTAATCACTCTCTCTCTCTCTCTCTCAACTATTGTGCTCATAAACAAATTAGTTCAGAACATCAATTTGCCATAATCATCAAGCATTTTGAAGTTGGAACCCTGGATATCCACCTGTGGAAACAGTGTAGCATTCTCAAGTTTCCCTCTCTGGGCTTGCTGTCTGGTCAACACCCTAGGGAAGCAAGTGCAGAATGTATAGCCTAGGAGAGCCCAGCATCTTTGGAGTAGGAAGAGCCACTGACTGGATCCTCCTCTTCCAGCATGCTGCATATTCTTTCACAAGCATGTCCCACTCATGTCACTTACCCCCAAGTATAAGCACCCTTTGGCTGATTCACCTGCTATTCTGGTAGATTAATACAGAGATGTAATATATTTTGATGTAGAATCATAGAATCACAGAGTTGGGGGGGGCTATACAGGCCATCTAGTCCAACCCCCTATTCAATGCAGGATCAGCCTACAGCATCCCTGAAAAGTGTATGTCCAGCTGCTGCTTAAAGACTGCCGGTAAGAACTGTGTCTGTGCATTAAAGTATTCACATGATATAATGTGCACATTCCTCAAAATTGATTGTAGTGGCAGGATTATTGGCTCAGCAAATCCACCTAATTTAGGAGTGAAGGAAATCTTCAACTTTGTCCACTCATGGGAGCAAAGTAACATAGCAAGGCTCATAGTCATGAAAAATTAGCCTACTGAAGCATCAGATTGCACTGGCATAATTTATCTGATAATTTCCCCTATTTTGACCAGCCCTCTCTAAAAACAGTTCGAAAGTTGTTAGTTGTCAGATCCAGAAAACCAGGAATGAGACTCAACAGTTCTCAGCAAGAATGAGAAGCAACAGTTTTAGACAGACTTAGAGACTAATAACTCTCAGCCAGAGTTACAGCAACAAAGAGTTACGCAGAGTTGCGCAGACCTCTGTGTAGAAACTGGTCTAAATTTAGTAGAAACAAGAGCGTGGCTAATGATGATTAAGTTCTGGTTGCGTTCGCATTATTACGTAGCCACTGGGAGTTTCATTCAGCAAAAAATGCTCACTGAGCCCAATATCTAACTGGTCAGCTTATATTGAGAGAAAAAATCCTGGCATTTGACATTTCCCTAGATTCACTGGCCATGCTTCCTTCCACATGTGTGTACCTGTTAATCAATCACAGAATCCTTGACATTGAAGCGCAAAAGCTTTATAGTTTAGCTAATAAGTCCTGTTCCCCTCTTAGTTTTGAAGTTCCTCTTACTACAGGTTGGATGGCTTCATACTTATCCCTCTTACAAGTTGCCCAAACTCGGACAGCCTTCTCCCTGGCAAGATTCAATGCTATGCCATCAGCAGTCTTATAGGATAGGTTTAATAAGACTGCATTCTTGCCTAGGACCTGTCTCTGTAATTCCGGCTGTGTAGAATCGATGTCACATATTCTCATTCATTGTTACTTATATGCAGACCTGCATGCTAAACATTTAAACTTGTTTTTAGCTGGAATGTCAGGCCTTTCTGATCATATTAAGGTTTATCATCTTCTGAACGATTGCTTACCTGAAGTTACTGAGAAGGTACATTCATCTGATGTTAACATGTTTTTACAGTCCAAAATAAGAGTCCATCAGGAAATGTCTTAATTTTCTTTTTTAAATGCCACATAAATTTTTATACAGTTGGTTTTATACCCCTCTTTGTTCAACTGCTGTTTGTAGTATCTGTACATGCTCCAGAGGAAACTAATTTATGCAGAAGCCAAATCGCTCACTCACAACTTTAATGGTAGTACCTCACAAAGTAGAATTTTTGCTCACAAGATTCCACAGCTTAGAGGGAGCATTGGGTGGGGGTGCAACTGCAGCCATGGGGGACTTAGGCATGGAAGGTGCGAGTGTAGATGCTTCACAGCTGCTGCTTGCAAATGCATCTGCTTTCGCAGCAGCAACAACAGCTACATGGAGAATTGTCCCTGTGTGCATTCAGACTTATACTAGAATTAACACTACAGTTCCCCTGGAGAACATGGATGCTTTGGAAAGTTCCCTCCCCTTCCCAAACTCCACCTTCCCAGGCACTGTCCCCAATTCTCCAGGAATTTCCTAACCCAGAGTTATCAACCCTAACAGGGATATGCACTAGATCATCAACAAAGAGAGGGGAAAAATCAGGATGAACTGAATATGCATAACGGTGTGGTTATGACAAATATGAAGAGTTAACAATGAGAACAAAGAGTTAACATTAATAACATTCAGTAACCGTCATTACCATTTGGGTCTCTCAGTTCTACTGATGCTTGATTTGAAGGGGCACCAACAGACCACTTTACAGAGGTTTTTTGCAATCTCAGGCTCTCTGCACTTGGAAGACTAAAAACAGGCATCCCAGCAACACTGCAGTCTACACTCTTAGACTTCAACCTGGGTATTTATTTCTCCAGTGTCTTGGAGCAATGCGAAGAATGCAATGTTGTTTTTGAGACTCACTGTTCAAATGTTCCCTGTAAGCCGTGGAGTCTTGTGAGCAAAAATTCTACTTTGTGAGCTACTGGCATTAAAGTTGTGAGCGAGTGATTGGGCTGCTGCATAAATTAGTTTGCTCTGAAGCCATCCTTCCTGAGCTAAGACAAAAATGTGTGAGCTGGAGGCTAAAAAACTGTGAGCTAGCTCACACTAACTCAGCTTAGAGGGAACACTGCACTGTTCCAAATAAGAGAAGATTTGTATAACTAAAGCTGGAAAAAGATCTAGGATGCTGAACGTTCTCTACAAATGACATTACTCTGTGCACAACAGACAATAGTCTCTTATGAAAAGAATTCATGAATTATGCATTACTTTCAGCTAAAGGACATATGCAAGCAAGTGACATCCACATATTGGGATGAATCAAACCCACATGCAATGGGGCACAGCAGTAGATCTCAGATCCATGTGTTTCACCAATACATGAAGGAAGGCATGTGAGACCCAGGGGATTTTGCTGACAAAGCAAGCATGATTTGCCAGATCTCACTGCTTATCACACCAGTCATTAGGATCACCGTAGTCAGACAACACATTTAGCCCCCTCCACCCTCAGTAGAGGACTTTGCTTTTGCTCATGTGAGTGAGTAGCTGCCATACATTTCTATGGGGAATAATAAAATGCAGCACATTGTCAACTATGTTGTCGTGTGTATTACCTGTGACACAATGTGGTCAGCCTCTGCTGGGAGAAAATCCGAAGGGAGTGTGTGTGTGGACAACGCTTAACTTTGAATCCAACAACAGGAGAGAGCTAAGGACATAGCTTTTGTCTCAGGAGCTGCCTTCTCACCCCTGTGATTTGTATCAACCTGTCTGGAAATGGATATATTGATCCCTGAAAACTAACAAAAATTTTCTGTAATATTCATCTGATGTTAACATGTTCATTTACCTTCACTCTCTGTTAATCCTACTCCTGATGGCTTCATTGCATCTTGTCCATTCTGGTTCATCTTTCCTCTGTTGAAAAATACAATTGAGGATCCTTTAACAAAGCTCTCTACTGATAATGCTGTGACACAGAGATATGTCAATAAACAAAAATTTTCCAGGGTGAATCAAGAGAAGCTCATTCGTTGACCTTCACAACCATGGGAGTCATCTTGGACTGCAGGGGCACCAAATTTCAGCTCACCACTGGCTGACCTGTGTGCAAAATTAGGCCATTCACAGCCATGATGTTTGTGTGTGGAGTCTCCACATAGTTGGGTGTGTGTGTGTGTGTACATATGCAAGAAAAAAATGACTTGGTAAATTAAACCCCCCTCGAAAACTCAACATGCACCCTAAGGAATATAATGTCAGGGCTGAGTGGCAGCCATGGGAGGTCCCTAGTACACTTTTATTTATTTATTTATTTGATTTATACCCCACCCTACCCTGCAACCAGGCTCAGGGAGACTCACAGCATATAAATATAACAATTTAAAATATTAAAACATAATACAGTAAAAATCTTTTTTTTGGTAAAAATGCAGTTAAAAATATAGTGAACATTAAAATTTCTGCCTCAGGAAACATAGATGGGACTGAGGCTGACCTATTCTCAGCTATGACAAGCTCAAAGAAGTCCACAACCATTTCCTCTGGGTAGCCACTTCCTTGATCTGCCATGGAAGTACATTATTGATTCTGTTACCTTCATTACCTCAGGGTGTGTAAAGAAAAGCAGAGGACCCTGATCTAAATATTTGGAAGTATTTATCCTCCAATGCTCTCCAAAACTTATTATATTATTAAGGATTAATGCAACTTATTACATACTTAAGTTATGGAATCATACTGACATTAAAATTATCTTTTTACTTCAGGGAGTAATTTCTTCTACAGGCTAAACAATACACCAATTTTTAATCATACGAAATCTTGCAGGCCAAACTGATTCTTCCAGAAGACCTACAAAAGGAAATATTAACAAATAAAACAAAAAACATGAGGCTTCCAGTTTTTGGCGACTCGCAAGTGGGTGTGCTCCATCGTTGCTCTGATGTGAGCGACCCGCAAACGTGCCGATGGGGAGGGGTCCGAGTTGATCTTGGACCCCCGTGACCCTTTGTAGGAGGGTTGCAGCCTGGGGCGTGAGAGGTACCTCTCCCAAGGCAGAATGCCGAGGAATTGAGGCGCCTCTTTGCCCCGATAGGTCCTCGCGGCACGGAGCCAGCAATGGCACCTAGACGCGCACACCGGACTGAGCGTGCAAGAGATCCGCCAGGACCGATCTTCCCTACTGCTTAAACAAACGCAAGTAAGAATGGGAGTAAACTTACCATTTAGTGAGCTGCCATCTGAACATCGAGAGTAAAGCCACCCCAAAGCCCCAAATAAGCAGAAGGGGGGGGAATCCCCACATCCAAAGAACTGAGTTAAAAGCGGGAGGTGGGGACAGCTTGAAAAGAGCGGATGCTGATGGACTGCAGTGCGGATTAGCTAGAAAGCGATATTTTCAGACTTTAAGAGACTTTAAGAGACTTTTCAAAACTTCTTACTAACTATAAACAATGACGCAGCACTCGGAGAAAATGGCAGCGAAAGCGAAACTTACAGGAGCAGCCAGCACATTGTCTCCGGCTTTTAAACTGGAAGCAACTATAGACTTCTCCAAAATGATTGCTGAAGCCTTGCACCCTCTAGTGGACCAGATGACCATACTTAACCAGAAATTTGGCACGTTGCACAAGGAACTCCAAGAAACTTCAGCAGAAACAGAGAAGATAACCAAGAAGCTGAAGAAAGTTGATCTTAAGTCCAAGGAGTTTGGACAAATATTGGAGGTGGTGGAAAAGGATAAAATCTCTGAGAATCATCAACTGTTACTTCTCCAAATGGACAAATCAGCATATGAGATTTAAGAACATTCCGGAGCAGAAAGGAGAGGACCTGAAGGAGATTTTAAGTAAGGACCTGGCCCCAGTGGTAGGCTTAACAGCGGAAGTGTTACAAAGCGACATGGATATGATATATCGTACATATCCAGAATATATAAAGAAAAATAAGCTTCCCGGGGAAATATTTGTCAAATTCTCAAAAAGGTCAACAAGAGACTTGATTCTGAAAGTGACAAGAGGAAATGTTTTGGAAATCCAAGGAGAACAAGTCAAAACCTTAAAAGACATTCCATTTGAGATCAGAAAAAGAAGAAGACAATACAGAGACTTGGCATTTTTTTTTGCAAAAGCATAACACCCCTTACAGATGGATTACACCGCAAGTTATTATTTTCAACTTCAACAAGAAGAAAGAAAAGATTGACTCTGTTCTTAAAGCAAAAAAATTTGTTTGAGCAACAACAATAAGATAAAGATGGACCTGAGAAATTGGAGGACGATAAACATGCAGAAAAAGAAGACGACGAAAATGAAGAAAGTTCTAAGAACTCCTCGTCGGCTGAATCCTTAGACTCTGAAGCAGAATTAGGGCCTAAGCCTCCTAAAAATAAAAGGGAGTTTGAAAAGAAATGTAAAGGAAGAAAATAAGTATTATAATGTAACTCTGACTGTCTGATACCTATTATTAATCAATAACTTTAAGCTAAGAAGCATACACTTTAGTCAAATCTGTTTTTAAATGCTTGTTTTATTCTCTACAATTTTATTGCAATAACTCTCATGTATTACCGTTTTGATATTAGGGAAACATCGATTAATTCAAAATATGTATTAATGATCTCTTGTTACTCATAGTTGTAGGTTGTTCTCTTCCCCTGACCCCATAGAGGTTTAGTTTAGAAAATGCAATAAAAAATCTTTTTAAAAAATTAAGATAGATGGCTTCTTTTAACCTCCTGCTGCCATATGTTAATGCTGCTCTGAACACTCTATTGGAGGTGTCGAACTCATTTGTTACAAGGGCCAGATCTGACATAAATGTCACTTTGTCAGGCTGGGCCATGTGTGCCATAAAATGTAACACAAGGTGCCGGAGATATAAACTTTATAAAGAAGATTTCAGATGTCGAATGGCAATAGTAGGCGTGATTGGATTAGGTGTGATATGCAAACAGGTAGAGATATCAGCATTGGTAATGAGAAAGGAAACTTAGGTCTCAGTTTGGTACCGGAGGATGCAAAGAATAAATGGAAACGAGTCTGAAGAAGTGAGCAATAACTCACAAAAGCACATATCCTACCACAATTCTGTTAGTCTTTAAAGATGCTACTGGACTCTTTCTACTACTATTAGAAATCACTCCCTTCCTGGTGTGCTCTCTCTTGGTCTTTCCCTCCCCTCCCCTCCCCTTCCCTCTCTCTGTCGCTCTCTCTGTGAAGAAGTGTGTTCGCCCACAAAAGCTTATACCTGGAATAAAACGTTTTTGGTCTTAAACACAGGACTGTCTCTCTCTCTCTGTCTCTCTCTGTCATGTTCCCTCTGGCTCTTGCCCTCCCTCTGTCTCTAAAGAAGAAAAAGTGTGCTTGCACACAAAAGCTTATACTTGGAATAAAACGTTGCTGGTCTTCTTAAAAGTCCCACGAGATACCATTTCCCCCGATCTCTGGCTCTT
>NW_015173678.1:1165615-1178181 GCF_001447785.1 Gekko japonicus | reverse complement strand
TCTTTCCCTCCCTCTCTGTCTCTGAAGAAAAAAAAGTTTGCTTGCACACAAAAGCTTATACCTGGGATAAAACATTGCTGGTCTTCTTAAAAGCCCCATGAGAAGCCATTTCCCCCCCTCTCTCTGGCGCTTTCCCTCCCTCTCCCTCCCCAGAGGGGGGGAGGAGCCCTTAGCCAATCGAGGGAAGGCTTTCTTTCTCTCTTCTGCCAAGCAGGAAATAGGAGAGACTGGGCAAAGGAACTGTGATGTTAGAAACCGGAAGCAGCACAGAGTCAGTTGCTCTCAGGCTGGATTGGAGGCTTGCAGGGGCATTACAATACCAATAGCCCATGGTAGGCTCCATTAGATACTACAGCTATTATGAACATTGAAAATCTTCATTGATATCTTTGAAACGTCACCAGAGGAAATGAATTACCGAGAGACAGTATTTGTCTCACATTTCTTTTTGGAAGAAGATCTACCTTCGAAACGGCAAGACATTCCGGAGATCACCGTCAATTTTTCATTATTATGTATATTATTACTGTTCACTTTTTGTATAATTTATTCTTTAAAGAAATTTATTAAGTGTCACTTGTTCACAGTTCTTTTTGGTTTTCGTATTGTCCTAGGACTGTGCCAATCTATTTGACATCAAACCCTGCTTGGTGGAACCTGAGAGACTTATTACAGCTTCACAGGACCTGTAAAATGGAGCTGTTCCGCCAGGTCTTTGTTTGAGGCAGTGGATGCCCAACCATCTGGCCTCCCTTGCTGAAAACTGCCCTATTATATCTTCCCATTCCATCTTTGTTCTGTCATCCAGTCAGCACTGCTGGAACTATATGAATGAATGTATTGTTTTGCCTCTTTTAATGTTTTAATAATTTATTGTACCATTATAATTGGTTTTAATGGTTTTGTAACTTCTTTGTTGTTAGCTGCCCTAAGCCTGCTTGCAGGGAGGGCGAGATATAAATTGAACAAAATATATATATGGCCAGGGTCCAACCTACCTGAGGGACCTCCTTTCCCCGTATGTTCCCCCAAGAGCACTACGGTCAGGGGCCCAAAACTTATTAGTCATCCCGGGCCCCACGGATGTCAAACTAGCTGCTACTAGGACCAGGGCTTTTTCGGTGGCAGCTCCTACCTGGTGGAACAAGCTCCCAGGGGAGATCCGGGCCCTGCGGGATCTTGTGCAGTTCCGCAGGGCCTGCAAGACGGAGCTCTTCCGCCAGGCTTTTGAGTAGGAGCTGCCGCCCCTACTATACTACCACCGCCCTGAGGTCCTGAGGAAACATCTTAGTATGGAAGAAGCCTTCGGCCGTCTTCTTGGAACTTCGGACATACGACCTGCCATCTCTAGATCATGGAAGTCACTGAGCACTTTGTTCAACTAGGATTTTTTAAGATGTATTATATGTTTTTAAATTATTATGTATATTATTGTTTTATTATGGCAAGGTTGTCTTGCCCCTGTAAGCCGCCTTGAGCCCACTGGGGAGGGCGGGGTATAAATACGAAATATATTATATTTAATTCCCCCCCCAAATGCACTGGGAGCATTCTGAGGGTACCTTCTGTGCTCAGTTTCATGTGACTGGTGAATTTCACTAAAGTCTGAGGAGAACTAGGCTGAGGTTTGGCATAATGTTTGTTCTGCTTCTGGCTTGAGCCTTCTAGGGCTTCTTCCTGAGTTTTATGACTGCTTAAGGTTGGAAGATTGGTCTACAAGTTCAGAACAAATAAAGGTAGCCTGCAATCCTATGCATACTTTGCTGGAGTTAAGTACCATTGACTTACTTCTGAGTAAACATGACTAAACTTGGGCTGAAGGAACGTCACAAGGGGGAAAAGCATCAGACTGTAAAGGATGAAACATAAGTCCAGTTAATGGAATTCCAAGCATTTTGGAAAAAGCCTTACATTCTCGGAATGGGATACATATTGGTGTCTCCGGTGATGCTGGTGCTGCTGCTTCCTTCACTGTCCACACTGTATCCACTGCCAAAGCTACTGGCTGATGAGCCTGCTGAGATGGAGCTTTCTCCTTGTCGGTGGTTGGTGGGCTTTGCTGTACAAAGTAGGAATGGTGGGTTACTAAACAAGTGAAAACCTCAGTGAAAACAACATTAGTAGGACCTGGCTATTCAAGAGGTAAGAGGCCAAAACCAATCAACCAACTAAAACAAACCCTAAACAAGCCCCCAAACCTTTTACTTGTTGCTCCTAATTTCCATCAGGTCATTATTCTTTCCTGGTCAACCTATTCAGCAGTTTGCACCAAGGCTAATTCATGGAGCCATCATTTTTAAAATTCTGATTTCCTCCCAACTGGCAGAAAACTCTCATATGCTAATTAAGTTATAATTGTACAATTCAGTCTCACTAATCAAATCACGCACTCATTACACTGGAAACTTTTAAAAAAGTGAAAATGACAAAAAGCAAACACCAATTTGTCATACAGTACCAGAGAAATTATGCAGAAAATGTCTTCAGATGCCCCATAACTAGTTGAATATATTTCTCAACTGCTCAGTAAAAGTTCAAACAGTCTTACAAATAGTAGTATAGTCAAAAACTCTTGTCTTTTGGACAGCCCTTTTGGAAAAATTCCAAGCAACTTATTTTGTATCCTGGACTCATGAAAAACAGTTCCTATGATGGACAGTAAATGATTAAGGTTATAACCTGGTCTAAGAACCTTGAGTGACAGGGGATGAATGGAATTCTTCAGTTGAGAGAGTCAGTGAGAGAGTGAAGCAGACTGTGAGAGGATCAAAAGGATCCTGAATTAGGGAAGTGGGACTCGTAGCACATCCCTATCAAGTCTGAAGAAGTGAATAAGGAAGGAAACTGGAACTTGTGTGAATGCCTTCACGAACTTTAGGGTCTGTGAGACCTAGAAGGCTATGCTAGTTTATGAAAGGGGAAAAAAAACTGCCAGGTAATCTCTCTCCTCAAGTTTTAAACACTGGTCTGAATAATAGAAACAGTTACTTGTTTGTGACAAATTATCTGGTGTTCATTTTTATACAAAGTTACCTAATTCCTGTTGCCTGTTGACCTTGTGAGTTCTAAACCTAATTCTTACCTGACCATTTCCCCTCGAACTGAAATAAAACAGTTTGTCAGTTTTGAACTACCATCAGCCTCTCATGTGCCATTATAAAACAAAGACAAAAGAAGGATTTTAGACTCTCCCCTGAGTTTCCTAAGCTGGGTCAGCATTTAGCAATATAAGTTCAAACAACCAGGTGGGCCAGCCAGAGAAGGATAAAGGAAAAGAGGCAGCCCAGTCAAGAACAAGATAAAGGGAAACTCTGTGCGGGAGGGTAAAATCATCATACCTTCAAAGAAAATTCTGGAGGTATTTGGGAGCATACATTTGCTCTCTTCTCCTGTTTTGATGTCTCAAAATTTATTACCCTTTTTACCCTTTTCCACTTTAGACAATTTGAGAAATACGCTTGAAAATTCAACATCTCACAAAATAATTCTTGCCAATGATTCTCTGCATTAGTTTACATTTTGAACACAATTGTCCAGGACAATAACAGACAATTTAACACACATACACAAGAGCAAAGGCTAAGACAAATATGGAATTACTTGCAAAAGTTATCTACCAATGGCATCTTCCCCATTACTACCTTTAATATTCAGTTTACTTAAAGGAAGGAATTAAAAAGGAAATGTTTAAAATATTCTATAGTTATTATGATGTTGCAAAGAGCAGTGCTGTGATGCTCCATGGCAAAGCTCATAATTCTTCCACAGATGTTTCATAGGTTCTGGTTATAGCTCATGAATGAAGCCTTTAGACAAAGAATTGGAGCAATTTCATGTAATTGCACATCAATTTAGGAAGGTGGGAAAGTAGTGACAGCAAAAGTGCTGAAATGCAGTAACACTCAAAAAGAAAAAGCAGAGTCAAGGGGCAGCTAAAGATCGTTGATGTCTGTAGATTGAGCAGTTAACCAATGACAAAATGACTGTGATTTAGACGCTACTAACAAGTCTTTACAATTTTGTGTGGTATATTGGAGGGAGTCTTGAGCATGGAAGACCTAGGTTCAAACCCTACCTAGACACGAAGCTTACTGAATGGCATACCCATGTCTCACAAGAACTGAAATCATAGAGTTGTTAAGAAGACAAAATGAAATGATTTCATTATAGTGTTTCTTTCTAATTTTAAACAGTGAATTTTGTATGCTTGGAGTCCCATCAATAATAATGGAAGATTTATCTCACTTACCGGAGAATCTTACTTCTCGGTGGTCCAGGGGTGGAGCAGTCTGACCTCTGGGAGAAGCTTCTCCCTATAGGCAGACAGGGTCACCACTTCTTTACAATTCCTGCAGGGGGAGAGGCTTCTCTCACATCCTCCAGTGTCCTCCTGAAGCAATAAAAGACCCCTCTCCCAAGTATTAACTTAAATCCATGCTATTTCTTGGCCACATCATATGTCAAGGTAGTCAGAGAAGAAAACTAAGACTAACCCAAAATCTAAGGCAAAACCTCTTGCATTTCCATTACTTTCACCAGGCTAATCACAAGAAGGACAATAAACTCATAGTTCTGGTAATGTACAGGATGCCCTCTTGGTGATGGGAACTGTCCTAAATTTTACCCTTGGTAACTGCCCCACCCCCGGACCTTTAAGAAGGACGATTCACCAGTAAGCAATGTTCCCTCTAAGCTGAGTTAGTCTGAGCTAGCTCACAGTTTTTTAGCCTCCAGCTCACACATTTTTGTCTTAGCTCAGGAACGATGGCTTCAGAGCAAACTATTTTATGCAGTAGCCAAATCGCTCGCTCACAACTTTAATGCCAGTAGCTCACAAAGTAGAATTTTTTGATCACAAGACTCCACAGCTTAGAGGGAGCATTGCCAGTAAGTGAGATAAATCTTCTGTTCTCCAGTGGTCCTGGGGTGGGGCAGTCTGACCTCTGGGACATAGAAAAGCAGTTTGTCCCTGGGAGGGAGAGATGGTTCCTAGATTGTAATGGCATGCCGTAGGACCCTCAACCTATCAATCCTATAGTTCCTGGTGAATGAATGGAGGGTCCTCCATGTGGCAGCCTTGCAGATAACCTCCAAGGAGGGAAAGGATCTATATGATGCTGAGGTTGCCACCCCTCTGAGGGAGTGTGCTGTGACACCTGGGGGAAGATCCAGGCCTGCAGACTTGTAAGCAAAGATTATACAGTCCCTAGTCCACCTACTAATGGTGGAAGTAGAAACCTTGTGTCCCAAGGGGGACTTCCTGAAAGAGATGAACAAATTCTTCCGATAAGTCTTAGTTCTATCCAAATAGAACTAAGCCGCCCTGAGCCTGCATTGTGGGGAGGGCGGGGTATAAATTGAATTAAAAATAAATAAATAAATAAATAGAAACTCAGGGCCCTTTTTACATCCAAACAGGGCCATCCCTTTTCCTGAGGGTATTTGGGATTTGGAAAGAAGGATGGCAGGATTATACCCTCAGACCTGTGGAAAGTGGAGTTTACTTTTAGGACACTGTTCTGAGCACTACTCTGTTGTTATGAAAAACACTGAGCTCCTTGTTTGCTGAGAGACCTCCTAGTTCCAATACCCTTGTAGCTAAGATGATCCCCCCTAGGAATATAAGCTCCCTGAAAGAGCACGTGGCCATGGGTTCCAGGTGGGAAAATGATGAACCTGAGGTGGATTAATTAAGGTGAAGCCCCTCAGGAACCTTTTTATAGGGGGATGCTGGAAAGTAGTTCTAACTGCTGAGATAGCTGCCATTTGTCTTTTAAGGGTACTAGTGCTAAGACCTTTCTCCAGGCCTTCTTGTAAGAAGACCAGGACATCTCCCACATTCACTGTGAGGGGTTCCACCCCATTGTCCAAGCACCAAGCCTGGAAAACCTGCCAAGTGTTCTTATATGCCCTATTGGTGGACCCTTTCCTGGAAGCTACTAGAGTGTCTATGATCCTTTCTGCGTAAGCTATCTCCTTGAGTTGTGCCCACTCAACCTCCAAGTTGTGAGGCTTAGCAGCTGGATCTGTGGGTCCACTGGGGGCCCCTGCAAGAGAAGATCCCCTCTGTTTGGGAGACACCACGGCTCCCTGCTCGATAGCTTCATCGAGTTCTGAAACCACACCAAAATGGAGCCACTAATACCATCTCCACCTGCAGCTCTATGATCCTCTGAACCACTCTGTATTATCTGTGTCGGGGGGAAGCACAGAGTAGGAGATCCGGCCACTAACAGCTTAGTGTGTCTACCCCTATGGCACACTGGGATCTTGTCTTTGAGATGAATCTTGGGAGCTGACAATTCTGTTCTGTTGAGAACAGGTCCATAGCCACCTCTCTGAACCTGTAGCATATCTGTTGAAAGGTCGTCTTGTTCAGCATCCACTCTGTGTGGTCCAGCATTCTCCTCCTGAGCCAGTCTGCCACTGTATTTGTGCATCCTTCTATGTGCAAGGCCTTGATTGACTTCTGATGGGTTTCCACTCATTGAAGCATCAGCCTATCTTTTGTGTTCAGAGACCTGGATCTGGTGCCCCTGTTGGTTGACATAGGACTTCGCTGTCATGTTGTGTATATGCACAAGCATATGGTGTCCTGTCAGAAGATCTCTGAAGGCCAACAGGCCTAGCCTGATCACCCCGAGTTCCAGCAACTTGATACTCTGGGACATTTCCTCCTGGGACCAAGTGCCCTGCACCATTCTCCCTTAAGAGTGAGCCCCCCATACAATGAGGTTGACATCCAAGGTCATAAGTGTCCTCTTCAGCTCCCTTAGCTGAGTCCCCTCCAGGAATCTTCTGGGGCTTGTCCACCACTGGAGTTGTTGAATCAGAGATGCCAGGGGTTAAACCAGCTTGTCCCGCCTCTTGACTATCAACTCCTGAAATGGAAGGAGGAACTTCTGTAGAAGGTGGAGATGAAAGCAAGACCATTGGATGATGTCCTGATAGGAGACCATCACCCAAAGAATCCTTGCCAGTGACATCACCTCTACCTGGGACCATTGAGAGATCTCCCGTATTGAGGTTATGATCTTTTATTTCCTCTCTTGAGATAGGAAAACTCTGTCCTGAGCCGTGTCTATCATGCCCCTAGGTGTAGGACTCTCTGGGATGGAGATAGGCTGCTCTTCTCCTTGTTGATGATGAACCCATGGTCCTGAAGACATGATACTGTTTGCTGAACATCCTTCACGCCTTGAGAGAGATAGGGACATTATCAGCAAATCATCCAGGTACAGAAAGATGGCTACCCTCCCCCTCCAAGTCCTCAGGTATGGTATAAAGGCCAACATTACCTTGGTGAACACCCTTGGTGATGTCTTTAGCCCAAAGAGCTAAAGTGGCTAGCATGCCCTTCAAGGGCATGTACTGGAAGTGAAGTCTGTTGTAAGTGAAATGCAGGAGCCTCCAATATGATTCCCAAAGAGGGATGTGCAAGTAGGCCTCTGAGAGATCTATCAAGACCAAAACATTTTTCTTTCTGTGTTAACAACACTATGGACTTCAGAATCTCCATCCTGAACTTCCTCTTCTTTAATTCTCCTGTTCAACCATTTGAGGTCTAGAATGATCCTCACATCCCCATTTTGCTTTGAAATGATAAAAAAGATGGAATAGACCCCCAAAGCCTTTTGATTCTCTAGCACAGGCTCTATCTCCCCTATTTCCAATAGGTGTTGTATGGCGCTGAGCAGCAGAAGGTGTCTCTGGGGGCATCTGTTCTTTGGCACCTGTAAAAATCTGTTTGGGGGAACTGACCAAAGCTCTAGAGCAGGGGTGTAAAACATGCGGCCCGGGGGCTGGATTAGGTCCCTGGAGGACTTCTATCAGGCCCGCAGTGCAACTGGCTGTCGTCCACTTCTTCTTCCAGTTCTGCTGCTGCTGAATCATCATAGGTTTGCAGCTTACAGATACACACCTGAACAACATACTCAAGATTGCAACAGCACAGACATTTTGATGCAATAATTCAGAGCAAGAGGTATCAGTTATCAGACACTGTTAAATAAACAAAATATTGTAAGAGTGCTGATATTTTAAGCATGTTTTTATTTTAAATAAAAAAACCACCCTTTGTATTTGTGTCCTTTATAAGGTTTACTAGCAGTAAAGCCCGTTGTGAAAGCAATACGACGGGATCTAGAAAGAGGCTCTGGGGCAGTGCTCTGGCTTTGGGCAAACAGTGTCAATTTGCTGTGGTGACCTCAGCAGGGTATAATGACAGAGTCCACTGTTTTCTCCAGAGGAACTGATCTCTGCTACCTGAAGAGCAGTTGTAATTGTGAGTGATCTGTAGCCCTCACCTGGAGATTGGCAGCAATTGTTACCCAGGACAAAATGGCTGGTTTGGAGGGTGTAGTCTATGGTATTCTACCTGAGGTCCCACCCCTCTGCAAACCCCACCCTCTCCAGGCTCCACCCCTCAAATCCCCAGGAATTTGTCAGCATGTAGTTGGCAACCCCATCTCCTTCCCAGCTAACCATCAACCTACCATTATCTGCCCCTTTGACTTCAGCTGACTTCTGCCCTCCCTTCTGCAGAGCAGTTGTAATTCTGAGTGCTCTCCAGCCCTCACCTGGAGATTGGCAACAATGGTTCCCTATGTGGGACTGACTGGTTTGGAGGGTGGAGTCTATGGCAGTGTACCTGTCTGAGGTCCCACCCCTCCTCAAACCTCACGTCATAGGGTCTACCCTCCTAAAGCAGTCATTTTCTCTAGGGGAACTGATCTCTGTCATCTGGAGATCAATTGTAACAGTGGGAGATCTCCAGGTCCCACCTGGAGATTGGCAACCCTAGGGGGAAGTCAGCTGCACAGCAGGGGGTTGAAGAGAATGGTTTGATGGCTGCTGGGCCAAGATTGGCAACAATAGTTCCCCAGGAGCCCCATCGTAAATGCACCAAACAATTCCTCAAGATTTTCCAAAACACTACTCTGTTGATAAATTGCAGCACTTTGAATTAGCACCAAAGCTTTAAGATCTCTCCAGCTGTCACCTGGAGACTGGCAACAGCTTGTCTGGAGTGTGGGCAGTATGGCATTGTATCTGTCTGAGGTCCCCCTCTTCCTCCTCCTCCTCAGACCCCACCCTCAACAGGCTTCATCCCTAAAATATCCTGGAAGTTTCCAACCTGGAGTTGGCAACCCTATGTCCTTTCCTGGCAATCATCAGCCAACCTTAATCTGCCTGTCTGTCTTAAGTTTTACACACACACACCCCACAGCCTCTGCCTAGGGAAAGGGCCGCTGACATCATTCTCCTCTCCCCTATGAGGTATGTTATGCAACTGAAAATTCCAACTGCCTTGCCGGGGGGGGGGGTTGAGTTTGAGGGGTGGAATGGAGTGAAGTCCAATCAGCTTCCACATGCAAATGACCTTGGAACGCTGGGCGGGACTGCACAAAGCAGCCAGTCAACCCAGCCAGTGTCTTCTGAGTGGCAGTTCTTCCGGCCTAACACTAAAGGGGCCAAATTTAGAACGTTGCGAAATAGAACGTTGCTATTCAATTATTATAAGGGAGAGATATCTCCGCTACCTGGCATTACATTTTATGACACACATGGCCCAGCCCAACAAGGTCTCATTTATGTCAGATTCGGCCCTCATAACAAATGAGTTTGACCCCCCCTGCTCTTGAGAGGAGCCGTTCTTTACAGTGTACAACACCAAATTGTTGCCTATGGTCAATTCCCAGTAGGATGCAAACCTCTGAAGCTGGTCTCCTATCTTTGTGGATGCTAGGTCCCCACTGTAGTCATGCTGATGTACTTTCCTTGTGGCCTTTTGGATTCTGACCTGACATCCTGGCAAAGGAGGCCCTATTTCCCCCTGACTGCTTGTGTTGTCACCTCCCCTTAGAGGGTCTGGGTGCTGAAAAACCTGAGGTATGCTTGGGTTTCCAAAAGGATTGGAAACATTTCCTCATCTTTCCTTCTGTGGGAGGGAAGCACTTTCTTCTTATCTTTGTTCTCCACCAGATATTGATCCATCCTTTCCCCAAAAACCTAAACACCCTTGAAGGGCATGCTAGCTACTTTTGCTTGGGCTGAGGGGTCCACCTCCCAGCTGCGAAGCCACGTATTCCTCCTGATGGTAATATTTCCTGCCCTTCCATGGCCCTGGCTGATAGCTGGATGGCATCCAAGGAGGTGTCTGCCATGAGGGCTGCTACCAGGGCAATCTTCTTCAGGTCATCTTTCAGCCCCTTAGGGACATCACTGTCAGCCAATAAGAGATATGAAGCCCATGAGTAGATAGCCCTGGCAAAGAGTGAGCATGTGGTTGATGCCCTCAGGGAGGTGGAGGAGGCCTCAAAGTCCTTCTGCAGGGACTGCTCAATTCTCATGTCACAAGAATCCCTAGGCAATCTGTCTGCGTCTGTGGGCAGAACTTAACTGGAACACAAGCTAGCCACAGGATTTGAAATAATAGAGTGATTTGATCTTCCCCTGGCTGGGGCCTCCCACTTGGTCCATGCCACCCTATCAAATGCAGCAGGGAAAGGGATCCCAAGAGGGACTGACCCCTCTGGTGGAAAGGCGCTGGTGGAACCTGTACAGTACTTGGGGTCAGGTATGTCCACCTCCTTGCTGCTCACTGGAATCTCCAGAATGTGCAGGACCATTGGCAGGATCTTGTAGAAGACCTCCTGAGGGAAAAGATGATTCTGCATGGTGGTGACTATTGGCTCCTCCATGTCTGACAGCTCCCCCTCCTCTTTGCGTGGGGAGGAATCGGAGTACTCAGAGTCCTGGTCTTCATTCCCCAGCAGTGGGCTAGATTCTCTACTTGTTCTGGAGTGGTGTTCCAGCCTCCTTCTCTTGGGGTGTGTGTGGAGAGTGAGAGGCCCAGTCCATCTCCCTACTGCCTGAGGCACTAGTCGAGGGAGAGCTGTGACTGTGCCTACTGTGAGACCTGGTGGAGGTCCTATCAGTCCCAAACGCAGCTTGCAAGATGGCCTCTCTAATCGTCCTCCTGATCTATTCCATGAGGTTGGCCTGGGCATTTCCCCCCAAAAGGCCCAGGCTTGTAGTCCTTGCTGGGTCAGTCTCCGGTTGGGACCCACCAATAGAGGGCTGAGCAGGGGAGGAAGGGAGCCCTGGGTTGAAGTAGGGGCCCTCTTGGGGCATGGAATCACCCATGCCAGTCTATAATGCCATTTCCAGCCTTTGGGGGCTTTAAACTGACTGCCTTCAAAGAGTGAGTAAAGATCTTCCTTACCATGGCTCAGATGTCCCCAAATAGCTGCAGTAGCCCAAACCTCATGGTGCTCCTTCCAAGGCTCATTTTCTCCAGAGGTTTCTCAAGCCGTAGATGAGGGGAGGGTGGTGCACTACTCTGCAGTGGGCACTGACAATCCTGAAGCAAGTGACTGGGGAAGCTCCCTGCCCTAAGGATGGAGACCCCATGGCCAGGGAGACCAATCAAGGGCCAGATCAACGGGGAAGGCTCCCCACCACTGCAGGTAGCTTGACAAACCCTTTCAAGAACTCCTTGCCTAAAAGCTGGAGCCCCCATGGTTGGAGTGACCCACTGGGGACCAGAACAGCAGAGAGGGCATCCCGCCATTACAGTTGGCTCCCCTAGGCTTCTTGCTGGCACTGGAAACAAGGCGCAGGAGGGGGGAAGGTAGCAAGTCTTCCCACTCCCCAAAAGGGTCTTCCAAGGGCTAAAAAGGCCCTCCTGCCCTCAGCTGACCCAAACAGGGGGGCTTACTAGGTGGCCCAAAGGAAAAGGGGAAAATAAAAAATCTAAAATAAACAAAGGAAATCACCATGCTCTGTGCAGAGTGTAGGAAGTGGCATCCAATGGATGTGAGGCAGGGCCAAAAACTGGGAAACGTGAGAAAAGCC
The DNA here is from genome assembly GCF_001447785.1 of Gekko japonicus. NCBI lineage: Eukaryota > Metazoa > Chordata > Lepidosauria > Squamata > Gekkonidae > Gekko > Gekko japonicus. The sequence continues at coordinate 1,166,322 of NW_015173678.1, read as the reverse complement.
CCTCCCCCTGCAGGAATCATATAGGGAGGAGCTTCTCCCAGAGGTCAGACTGCCCCACCCAGAACCACTGGAGAATTACAGTGGCATCAATGCACAGTCTCAAGTGATAAATAACAATGCATTTCCTTGCCTTACGAAATCTACTATAATTGATCCTATCCTTTCTCCATGATATTTATTATTATACTAGGAATAAGGCCCATTGTGGAAATAAATACAATAAGCTCTAGAAAGAGGCTCTGGGCAGGTGCACCAGCCTTGGTCACTCAGTGTCAATTTTCTGTGGTGACCTCAGCAGGCTATAATGACACAGAGTCCACTGTTTTCTCCAAGGGAACGGATCTCTGCCATCTGAAGAGCATTTTAATTATGAGTGATCTCCAGCTCGCACCTGGAGATTGGCAACAATGGTTCCCTAGGAGGAAATGACTGGTTTGGAGGGTGGAGTCTATGGCATCATACCTTTCTGAGGTACCACCCCTCCCCAAACCTCATCCTCTCAAGGCTCCACCCCTCAAATCTCCAGGAATTTCCAAACCTGGAATTGTCAACCCTATCTCCTTCCCAGCCAACCATCAACCTACCTTTATCTGCCCCTCTCACTTCAGCTTTCCATCTCCTCCCCCCTCCCTGCAGCCTATACCTAGAAAAAGAACAGTCTTTCTCTGCAGTGGGGACCAAAGCAGCTGACATCATTCCCCTCTTTC
>NW_015173678.1:1072942-1165193 GCF_001447785.1 Gekko japonicus | reverse complement strand
TTTCCCTTTCAATCTGCACAACCCTGTGAGGTAGGTTAGGCTGAAAGTCTATGAGTGGTCTGAAATCATGCAATCAGCTTCCACAGCAAGAACCTGGGTCTGCAGAACCTGCCCTGAAGCACTAACTGCTATGTCACACTGGTTGTCATAGGAGGGCCACCTCAGCAGGGTATAATGACACAGAGTCCACCATTTTCTCCAGAGAAACTGATCTCTGAGTCATCTGGAGAGCAGTTGTAATTCTGAGTGATCTCCAGTCCTTACCTGGAGATTGGCAACAATAGTTTCCCAGGAGGAACAGTACAGTTTTCCTCCGCAGTGGGGACCAATGCAGCTTACATTATTCTACTCTCCCCCTTTTGATCTGCACAACAACCCTGTGAGGTTAGGCTGAAAGTCTGTGTCTGGTCTGAAATCACCCATTCAGGTTCCACAGCAAGAACCTGGGTCTGGCAAACCCTGCTCTGAAGCACTAACTGCTAAGCCATACTGGCTGTCCTAGTTGAGAGCCAGTTTGGAGTAGTGGTTAAGAGCGTGGACTCTGATCTGGGAGAACTGGGTTTGATTCCCCACTCCTCCACATGCAGCTACTGGTGTGACCTTGGGTCAGGCATAAGTTCTTCCAGAGCTGTTCTCTCAAGGGCAGTTCTCAAGAGAGCTCTCTCAGCTCCACCTACCTCACAGGGTGTCTGTTGTGGGGAGGAGAAGGGAAATAGATTGTAAGTCACTCCAAGACTCCTTCGGGTAGTGAAGGCTGGGGTAGAAATCCAATCTTCTCCTCTTCTTCTAAAGATTTCATTTAAATATTAAAAAATAGAGGGGCTGCTGGAGGTGAACAGGAGCAAGCAGCCAGGCTTAGTTGTCATGCCAGTCAGGTTATATCAAGTCACCCAGAGGGCACTGCTAGGCCTCGGGTAGCCAACCTCCAGGTGAAGCCTGAATATCGCCTGGTATCACAACTGAACTCCAGACAACAATTCTCTCTCCCCCTGGAGAAAATAACTGCTTTGGAGGGTGGACTCTATGGCATTCTATTCAGCTGAGGCCTCTCCCTTCCCCAAACTCTGTCTTCTGTAGACTCCACCACAAAATCTCCAGGAATTTTCCAACCTGGAGTTGGCAACCCTAGTCAGGATGGGTCCCAATGAGTTTTCTCTCAAAGGCCAAAATAGGCCTAGAAAGGGTCTCCCCCCCCCCCATCTTTTACTGACAGAACCAAGCTTGGTTGCTTAGTAAAAGCCAATGCTGGTTCTCCAGTCTGCCTAGGTGGGCTACCACAATTTGGCTACTCTGAACAGACTTTATGTGCATGCAGTCCCTTCTGCCCTTATGTGCTTACATCTATTTCCTTAATTCCTGATATGTAATAAGTTATTTGCTGCAAATCTGCTGAACAGGACTCAGCATACCATAAGCTCTGAGTGATCTTCCTGGGGTCAGTAATTTTAAAACTTCTGCTTCCTCAGAAACCAACCCAGGTTCATCACTGGCCCATTTCTCTACTGCGCTGGAATATGTTTTGGGACAAGCAGAAGTTCATCAGTGGCTATTAGCCACAAGGTATAGATAGGAACTCTCAGTCTGGGGCAAGTGATGCACTGTATTCTTGGTGTTTGGGGGGGCAGTGGTGGGAGGGCTTCTAGTGTCCTGGCCCCACTGGTGGATCTCCTGATGGCACCTGGTATTTTTGGCCACTGTGTGACAGAGTGTTGGACTGGATGGGCCTTTGGCCTGATCCAACATTGGCTTCTCTTATGTTCTTAAGCTGGTTTGGAGATAATAAACACCAAGCTTGTGGCTGATAGCTGAGAAGAGAGGAAATCTGACATATGTTTCTAGGTAAATCTGTAGAAATTGTTAGGGAAGGCAGAATTATTATTAAACACACAGAGGAACAAAACATTTTGCAAAGAAGTCCTACCTCACCATCCTTTTAGGGTTCTTTGAGAATGTTAACAAGCATGTGAATTAAAGTGACCTTGTGGATATCATATAATTGGACTTCCCAAAGGCTTCTGACAAGATCCCTCATCAAAAACTATGTTATGTTATGTTATGTTGTTATGTTATGTTATGTTATGTTGTGATGTTATGTTATGACCTTTACAACATTAAATTCAAATGCTCATAAAAAAACTCCTGAGGAAGTACAGCAGTCATGGGTAAGGATGAGTGACCCTCTGATGGGTTGGTTAAATGACAGGAAGCAGAGAGTATTAAGAAACGGAGAGCTCTCACAATGGTGAAGAAGAGGAGGAGGAGGAGGAGAAGAAGAGGAGGAGGAGGAGGAGGAGATTGGATTTACACCCCGCCCTTTACTCAGAGTCTCAGAGCTGCTTACAAACTCCTTTCCCTTCCGCTCCCCACATCAAACACCCTGTGAGATAGGTGGGGCTGAGAGAGCTCTTTCCAGAACTGTCTTTTTAAAAAGTTTTATTTATAAGTTTTCAACTTTTACAAAAAAGTAAACATATACCAAAATAAATATACATTAGAGTCTGTTACTTCTTTCTTTCTCTAACCATTAATATAATCCCGACCACCTTTTTTCAAAGATCTTTACATCCTTCCTGCATAATAGTACATTCAATTTATCAACTTCTGCTACATTCATTAATTTATGTATTAATTCTTCTCTATAAGGTATTTTATCCAACTTCCAATATTTAGCCCAAAGGATCCTTGCTGCCGTCAAAAAATATATCATCACATATGCTTCGTTATGATCATACTCCTTTGGGATCATATTTAGCAAATACATTTCAGGATTAAGTGGCAAATCTACATTTCTCCCAGGTTAGAGTCTACACACTTAACCACTACACCAAACTGGCTCTCAGTGAGCACAGAAGTGAGCAGTGGGGTCCCATAAGGATTGTTATTGCAACCAGTGCTGTTAAATTTGTTAATTAACAATCCAGAATTAGGGTTGAGAAGTGTAGTATAATAACCAAGTTTGTGGATGATATCAGATTATTCAGGATGGTGAAAACCAAAGCAGATTGTGAAGAGCTCCAGGAAGATATCTCTAAATTGGGTGAGCAGTAGCGTTGCCAACCTACAGGTGGTGGCTGGATATCTCCTGGGATTACAACTGATCTCCAGGCATCAGAAATCAGTTCACCTGGAGAAGATGGCTGCTTTAGGAAGGTGGACTACGGCATTATATCCCATTAAAGTCCTTCCCAAATCCTGCCCTCCTCAGGCTCCACCCCCAAAATCTCCGGGTATTTTCCAACCCGGAGCTGGCAATCCTAGAGTGGGCAACAAGGTGGGAAATGAAGTTCAGTGTAGGTAAGTGTAAGGCAATGCACATTGGAACAAAAGATCCTAACTTTAAATATATACTGAACTGGCTGAAATATAGATCCTAACTTTAAATATAGACTGAAATATAGACTGAGAAGCAAAGACATCTTGGGCTTGTTGTGGATAGTTCAATGAAAATGGCGACTCAGAGTGTGTCAGCAGTCAAAAAACTATGGAGATTATTAAAAACGGGATTGAAAATGTAGTGCTCCTATGGCATGACCTCAATTGCAAAAGATACTGCAGAGCTGTAAAAAGTGCAAGGGCAATGGAGATGAGCAAGTGGTTTGGTAGTCTTCCCTATGAAGAGAGATTAAGGAGTTTGGGACTTTGTACTATAGAGAAAACAAATGAGTATATAAAGTTAAGATAGAGGTTTGTTTAATTATGTATGGGGTGGAGAAAGTGGACAAAGGGAACTTTTTCTCCCACTCCCATAATTTTAGGGCTTATGGGCACCCAATGAAGTTGATGGACAATAGATTCAGGACAGACAAGTGGAAATACATCTTTACTCAAAAAGTAATTAAATGGTGGAATTTGCTGCAAGTGGACATACATGATGGTCACAAGTATAAATGGCTTTATAGGGGAATTAGTTCATCAAAGCCAAGCTAATTAAATGTAACCCCATTCAGAAGCCATAAACTTCTGAATACCAGTGCTAGGAGGCAGCATCAGTGAAGGGTGAGTCTCAAGGAAGAATGGACTTGAAATGGCCAGAAATTACAGCTGTAAGAAGTATATAATCAGTTAGGCTTCCCCTCTGTACATTATCCCTTTCCTTTACAAAATGTAATCCTTTTTTTCCTCAGGAGACAGGGGAACTGCCAAGGGAGGAGTTATAAACTCATTTTTGTTTGCTTTGAGAGCTCCTACCAAACCCTGGAAAAGCCCCTCTGGATTTTTGAGGACATGATTTTTAAGCACACAAAGCTCCTTTGTACTAGGCTAGACTATTGTGTCCCCAGGGTCAGAATCCTTTGTCTTCCTTATCTCCTTGAGGTCTTCCTTATCTCCTACTATGTAGTCCCGGTTGAGGTCTTCCTTATCTCCTACTATGTAGTCCCGGTTGAGGTCTTCCTTATCTCCTACTATGTAGTCCCGGAGATTCTTGGATTGAACCTGGGACCTCTGGCAAGCAAAGCAGATGCTCTGCCACTAGGCCGTGGCTCCAACTTTCAGTGGTTACAGTACTTCTTGCGGCAGAGATTTCACCTGGGGTGTGTGTGTGTGTGTGACTCATCACTCTGAGTTAGTGTTAAGTGAACCTCCCCCTTTCCAAGGCTTACTGCCCCATGACATTAAATATTGCTGATTTTCTAATCGTGGGGAGTAATGACTCTGCATGTTTCATCCTGATAGTTCTTTTAGTAATTTGTGAAGTATGCTGAGTGTTTCTTTTTAATTAAATAAATCCTGCGGCTCTTTCTTTCTGTTCCCTTTTTTGTTCATAGACACAAGGTCTTGAACAACCCATAACCATAGAATAATGATATACTACTTCTAAATAATTTTAATTTAACTTTAAGCCCTTGCACCTAGAAGAAGCAGCTGCCAAAAACTTTGCAATGGCTGCTGTGCAATCATAGTTTACATCTAAAAGTAGGGTTTCGGAAACGGAATCAGGTGAGATGTTATCATGCACCAAAATCCACCACTAGATCCACCTCTCTCTCTCTCTCTTTTTAGCAAGGGCAGTCCACCATTATGTGAGAAATGGTATTGATAATGCCAAAACCACATTGACAAAATCTACCTGAAAAGGGGATGTCAAAAAACCTCCTGTAAAAACTTATAGAAGGGAAGGCATTTAAACATGCTAACATAAATGCTTGGTGCTCTGAGGAAACAGTAAGGGTGGATAAGTGACTAACTTTTTTAGAAAATCTAGTGGAGAAAGAATACAAACTGCAACCACAGTTTTAAGCTTTCGGGTTTTGACAGCATTATAAACCAGAATGCTCTTTCTGGCAAGAACCACCAGACAACAAGACAGGTGGCTAGATTTTGTGCACAGGTTTACAAGGAACGTAAAATGCATGGCAATTAGATTTTTTAATCTTTTATCTAAATTATACACAAATTTTATGGCTGTCTTATTTTATCTCTATGTTATAGTCACAGTTTTTAAAATTTAAGTATGCCACTGTTGGTTTTATCTCATATTTATTATTTAAATGTTTTATGTAAAATGATTGAGTGCACCGGTCGTTGACTGTAACAATAAATTTGATTTGATTTGAATGCTCTTTGGGCCAGTCTCACAAACGAGGAATTACCCATTTTGAACTGGTGTGAACTGGCAAAACTTATTCTTCATTACCTTAATCGCTAAACTATTTTTGAAACAGCAGATTAAAGAACCTGCACATTATGCCAACCAAGGAGTTCAAATTATTCATTTATCTGTAATGATTTTATATTACAAAATCCATCTTCAGGCCTGATTCATTTTTTTAAAGTTTTCTGCTCTAGTTTTTAAAACATTCATCTCACAAGGTCATGGTTCTCAGAACAAATGTAAGAATGGAAAAGATGGGTTTCAGAGTTTGTTGCCTATGGGGGAGGGTTTTTTTTGGGGGGGGGTTCTGGTGGGGCTTTCCCCCCAGCCAAATGACACCAAAATTGCAGGAGAGCATGTGCTGCCTGTCCAATAAAGACAATCCAAGTTTCAAGAAAAATGGACCAAGTGGCCCAATTCTATAGGTCCCCCAGCTACCCTACTATCCTATCCCACCCACACAAAGGGGAGAGGGAAGAAGGTGGAACAAGCCAGAACAGCAGCTCTCCTGGGCCCTGAGCCTGGCTTGAGCCGGCTGGGATCCAACTACCCTAAGCCACTGTCTGGGGAAAAGGCACACAGATTTTTTATTTGCATATAATGCCAAAGAATCCTGGATTTGTTCAGTAATTCCGGAAAATCACAGTAATGACGCAAAACGGCAATTTCCATGTATATTTTGGGCTCAGGAATTCCGAAATGTGCACCCCGAACCACAAGCTATAGACTTTAACCATGTAAAAATGTTTCATCACTCTCAGACAATTTATGTTCACTGCATGCTATTTAGTGTGCAATGTCAGCACAGTCAACCCACTTTTGGACAAAGGTCCCTGAACCCGAATGTTCTATATTTCAGACTTAGCACACAGCCTTTCAAAATGGGGCTTGCACATGAGTAGTAAGGTTGGGAAACATTTTGCTTTTTTCTCAAACTGAACCCTGTGGAAAGAGGGTTGAATTTCAATCTCTGCTGAATCAGCAGACTTGGCAAGAAGTGCGGTATTGGTTTGTCTAAAGAAAGGCAATCGATAAACATATTTTTTTTATTTTAAAAAAGGTGGCATTTGAAAAGTTGACTTCTTAGGCTTGGCTTTGTGCTCACCTCCTTCAGGTTTGGCTGGTTCATCGGACATCACTTTCCTGAGGGCTAGCTGGCTTTGATCTCTGCTGTCACTGGCTGGTGGAGGCAGATTGTCAGACTGAGTTCTTTGAATGGGAAGGACTCCTGCAATGCTGTGTCTGTGCTGCTTCTTTGCATTATTAGATTGACCGCTTTTATGTGCTGCTGTGGCAGTGTGAGTGAAATGGAAACCCAGAGTATGTATCCTCAGATGGAACCAGCTTAAATGTTAGTCATGCAAACAGAAGTGGGAGGTTTTCTTTTCCATATTTAAATATGTAAGCGTCTGAACACCAAAGAGACATCACATGCACAGCATCAAAGGGGGGGCAATTAAACTGGCTGTTTCTTTTTAACAACAACAACACAAAAGACTGAAGAAGACCGTGAATGTCTTGTTTCCTTCTTTCTGCATTATACCGAGTGATTTCATGGCACACTGGATCATCACGGGAATGACACAAGGATGCCACAGGTGGATTATACTAATTTCCCCACAACTAAACCCTCAACCAGCAATTCCAGGAGGGATGACTTGCACTCTGGAGAGCTAAGAAGGAGCTGCAGTTTGTCGAACCTCACTGCACCCACCCCAGCATAATGTAAACCCAGCATAGCAAATCAGATGGTTATTAATAATTACTTGCTTGGCTTACGAATACTTCAAGGATTTTGTCTTTAACAATCGTGTCAAAAAGTAGAACGGCCATTGCTTGCCGGTGAAAAACTGAGCCATGTTCTGTAAAGGTTGAAATTGTTTTATGGGGTTCTTAAAGGTTTTTGGGTTCTTGATTGCTTTCTAATTCAAACAATGTGGTTTTTCTCAGTAAAAAACGGGGTACTGGAAGCAAAATACCTGAACTCTGAATTATTGGTTGAGGTGTTTAGATACACTAAAGCAATGACACACAACAGAATTCCCCCACATGGTGCACTGTGCACTATGGAATGGACAGAGATGCAGAGAAACAGCCAGCTTTACAGCAGTCTGTGTAAATAAAAGAGGAGAGCTAAAGAGGGAGAATATATTACGTTTATATATATTGACACACAGACAAATGGAGGTATGTTGACTCAGTGTGCTGAGAACAGAAAGAAAAGCCTAGCAAGGAAAGGACAGCTGGGGAGGGGAAGCAACAGATGAATATTAAGCTGCCATGCTGAGGAATTTTATTTGCATCTTTTACTTGGTTGAAGGCGGAGCTGTTGGACAGCTGCTTCAGCAGCGGCAATGGCTGCCCCAGCATCTTCAAGGTGAGTTTGAGTGACGCTGGTTTTGCTTTGGCTGCGGGATGGTCCGTGGGAGCGCAGGTGTCCTTCAGAGGATGATTTGGAGCTTCCAGGACTGCTGTGGGACTTCTCAATGGTGGACACTGGCATGTCTGATGGGCAAGGGGAAATACAGTGATTACCTAATAGGAATAGTCCTGTTATTGATATCTCTGGCTGCGTTCAGATGGGCAGTTTCCTCCATTGCTGTTCCTTTACAGATTTAAAGCACATAATCAGGCAGCAACATCTGTCTGTCATGCCCCAGTCATCTGAGTCCCATCCCCCCCCTTTGCTGCGTGTTTCTTTGACACTTGAGAAAGTTTGGTCCTGTTAGTCTGAGCTGGTTCCAAAACAAATTTTCTGTTGTCTGATTGCTCTGTTGCGCACACAAGCCATCAGGCAGGTCTGACTGGTCTCTTGCTTTCCAGCCACCATTTTTTTTTACTAGCTAGTGAGGTGTGCATAACTACATATACGCACCTCCCCCCCCCCGGGTCTGCTCAAAACTTTGCTTTCTTTTTAAAAGCTCTCAAAGAAAGACAGCTTTTTTTCTGTCCTTTGGGGAAGGGGTAAATTGAAAAGATTAGAGGGAGGATGTCAGTGGACTCCATATCTCAGCAGTTTCAGCAAGCACTTTTGCACTTGCTCAGAGGGCAGACTTTTTAAAAACATGGCTGGCAGCCCATGAACTACATATCCCAACAGGCTGATCAGTGCTTGTGGGCATGCTCCGAGGATAAACTCCCTGCCTGCTGCCATCTGATCATGTAAAAGCACTTTGAAGAGTGCTAAAAGGAGTGAGTCTGATCAGGACAAAATAACCTGGCTCAATTAGAGGTGGGGCAACAGCGGATTGAACTGCCCGTCTGAATGCAGCCTCTGCTTCACAGGCACAAAAGAATTGCAGCTGGAGCTGATTCTGAAAAGCTTTGGTGACTAAAGAACTCTTCAGATGAAACTCTTCGCTTAGAAAATCATTCTTATGGTGAGGGCCTTTTACAGCGCCAGATGCTTGCTGCTGAGCCTTAGCATGGACTAAAAGAGGGAGGGAGGAGGGGGTGTTTTCATCAGGAAGCCTTCATATGCATACACATAGAAAAATTACTTACCTTTGGATGGATCAGGAAAAATCCCATGGCTTCTGCTCTTGATGACAGATGGTTTTGGTGACTGCTGGCTGCTTTGTCCAGAATGGGATTTGCCATGGTCGATGCCTTCACTTTGCTCCTTCAGTAGATACCACCGAGGAGTATTATCTAGTTGAGAGGTGCTAGATAGCTCAATTAATACCTGCACAGTGACACAGACAGTAAGTTATTTAATACATTCCAGAATAGATCTTTGTGACTGATGTGCATGCAGCTCAAGGCTTTCTTCAGTCAAAACAAAGCAGCATGCCAAGTAGGCTACAAAAATACATCTAGCATGTAAGACAGACAACATTCCAGAAAAAAAAAATAGGCTACTAAGAAACATTTTCCATATGGTCCTTGGAGAGTTTGTTTATTAAGCTAAGCCACAGAGCTCTCTGTTGTTGTTCAGTCGCACAGTCGAGTCCGACTCTTCCCAACCCCATGGACCACTTTATACCAGGCCAGCCACGTAGCTAATAACGTTTTGGTGGTGGGGGGCAATGTTTTGCTTGTGGGGCCTGCCATTATATGTCTGTGTGGAACTGTCACGCCATGTTCATACTTCTAAATAACAAATAATAAATAAATAATAAATGCATCTTAAAAATGGCCAGAGTGATACAGCTTTTAAAAATGTATATTGAATACTGAAGTATAAGGAAGGTAGAATCAGTGGAAATATACCCCACCCATTCTTACAGAAATCAAGCTGCTTAGTGCCATATTAGCTTTCCAATTCCAGCTGGAGATGCCCAGAGCTGAAATAAGAACCAGGACAGGCCCCACCACACTGAAAACAGAAGGAAGGGGTAACAACAAACCCCAGCCAGCCAGCCTGCCCGGCCCCACGGAAGATGACCAGGCTCAGCAGAGGAGACTTCCTCCGAGACTGCTGAGCTGCTGAGTTGCTGAAGGCGGAGCTGCCGGGGTCTGATCATCCAATGGAGGAAGAGAAGGAGAAGGAGGAGCTATGGCCCGGGGCTGTGCAGGAGGACAAGCAGAAGGCTTAGATCCTCATGCTCTGCTGCTGCTGCAGTTTGCCTGGAGTTGGAGGAAGTGGTGGGGTGGCTGGCTTAAACTTGTATTTGGCGGGCTCTTTGCTTAGAGCCTGCCCACTATTCCAAATAAGGCAGCCAATGCTGAGCCTGAGGTCGGTCGGGGCGGGAACTGGCTCCACTCCTATATCTGTTTTCCCCAAGAAGTTCTGCTGCTCCTCTCCCAAGTCAGCCAGCAGAGTGCCAACAAGACGATCAATCAGTGGGTGAGGGGGCCAGGGGAAGGGAGGGGGAGCTGAGGATCGGGGGAGGGCCTGCAAAAACCACAGAGGGGGCGGGCCCCATGGGCCCCTTGAGAGCTACAGGCCTGCACCAGGCCCTCCTGTCTTCCATCGTCCTCTGGAGTTTGCTCTCTACAGGGAATCAAAAGCCAGGTCTGAGGAAATCTCAGCTTTGGGGGGACACAGGAGGAGGGGAAGGGACACAGCAGACAGGCAATAAGGAGATGCATATCTGTCTTACAGGGGGGAATGGGGGATGCAGCAAGAAGGGGGAAATGGGCATAAATCCCTCCCATGTTCTTGGGTAAGCCTTTGCTCCATTCACAGAGCTTGTTCCATGTGTACAAGAGCATTTGCTGTAGCCCCTCATGCTGTTCCTGAGGATCTGCCAGGTGCAGCTTTTCCAGGGGTGCAGGGGAAAATACTGGAAAACGAAAGATGGCAAAGATCCCTGGCACAAATTCACTCAATTTATGGAAAGATTCAATAAAACTCATTACCTTGCACCACAGAAGCATATTATCCCTCAAGAATAATGGAATTGCATATGTCAATGAAAAATATACTCTGGGAATGTACTCTGCATTAACTACACTGTGTGGTGAGGGAAAGCAGTGAAGCAGAAAAATGGAACACTCACCTCACCAAGCAAGTCATTGGAGGAGAATCTGTCATAGTCCCAGACTGTAACTTCTAAGGTTTTCTTCTTCAGCTACAATTAAAAAAAAAAAGCTTGAAGCTGGTAAGTTTTAAATGCCATAACCTTTGTAAGATTAGGTTTTGCTAGATATTGGAAATGGAACATACCTCCAAATAAAGAGGAGTAATTGGGAAAACTGAAGGAATGTGTACAGTTGAATAAACTACCCTTTATACTGTATAGTAAAAAGTTAGATAAATTACAGAAAGTTTGATAAATGGAATTTGATAAATTCTGGCTAGCATGGTGAATGAACTTAATAATATCTATATGACATGTATATAGAACTGAAGATGAATTTGTAACGCTTTGTATCAAATTTTTCTTTTACTGAATACATTTTTTAAAATTAAAAATGCAATATAAATGTTGGAGGTTCTTTCTCAAGGAGAAGACATACCTACGTTCTAGGCCTGTTAAGCCTTGCAGTCTTCCTCCCCTTTGTGTCAGAAGTTCGGGTGGTCAAGGGCAGGCAAATAGGGGTGAAGCTGGGGATGGGGGTGAAGTTATAGAAGTTTCTGATGCTTCATTAAATCAGGGGAAATTAAGGTTATTCCATTCTGTAATGAGGGCCTATAAGGAAAGGGGATGTGAGAGTCATGGATGTTTCCCAGGCACGTGATTCTACCAGCCCTCTAATCTTTTGGACAGCATGTCTCCAGTCTGTGTCAGCAAGGGGGTTCAGGAAGAAAAGCTGGAAAGGTAGGCAGAGTCTTAGTAGTATGAGATATTGTTACTGGAAATGCATTATCTTGAGCTTCACATGATCTGGGAGCAACACTTTGGTTACATCTGGTACAGAATAGAATAGTCACAGACCTGCTCTGTGGAGATGTTTTTATAAATGACTGTCTGGTTCCATTCAGGATTCAAGGTTTTCTGTACGTATTTAGTTCTCCTCTTGTTCTCAACACTGTATTAGGACAAAGCAAGAAAGATGCTTAGTGATTTTTACTCACCTCCTCTTTCAACACAGAAACAATGGCAAAAAAACAAATAAAACCTAGAATTCAGCTCAATTTAGGGCTTTTTCACATTCTCATTTTCGACACTTGTATGTTCCTGTTGCTTTGGGGTTCCCCCCCCCGTTCTGTATGTGTTTTGCTCCCTCTACTGGTTGATTCAACATTCCATCATTTTATGTCTGGCATATCTCCCTGCAGATTTAAACTGCAGGTTTCTATGGCGGACATGACAAGATGTAATATTGAATCAACCATTAGAAGGAGCAAAACATGTGCATAACAGAATCCCCCCCCCCAAAAAAAAAATAAAGCAACAGGAATACACAAATGAGGATAATTAGAATGTGGAAGAGCCCACAATGATAGTAGATTCGCTCGTGTTTCTGATAATGATTTGCCTGCAACTCTACCAGTTCATTCGGTGAAAATGTAACTCGGTCTACTAAGAAACTTTTCAGCCTCAGCCTGTGATTAACAAAACAAATACCCTTGTTATATTTAAAAATTACTCCTGTTGCTTTTCAGAGGTAGCTCTCATTATAAGAATAAATGGAGATTGACTGATTTTCTTGGAAAGCTTCCTTCCACCCATCAAGCAGAAAGGGAGTTAGGGTTGCCAAATCCACTTACCCCTCGGAGCAGGGGAGCCTCGTCGGTGTCCGGGAGAGCCTTTTGGGTGCGTGCGCGGCAGGACGTCACCAGAAGTGACGTGCGACGTTGCTGACGTTGGGGGCGTGATGGAGCTCGTCGGGGGAAAAACCATATGGCTCAGCCACGCCCCCAACGCCAGCAACGTCAGCCTCTGGTAACGCAGCTTCAGAGGCGGGGTTCCCCCCGGGCCCCGATTCCGCCGGGGTGGAAATCGGGGCTCCGAAGCGGGGGATTCCCTGCCCCCCGGGCCCATTTGGCAACCCTAAAGGGAGTTAATCATTGTATTTTTATTTGCTAATCTTTAATCATCAGAAAAATATCCCTTGAAAACATTAAAAGGAAGTTCTGATAAAAGAAATATCCTGCTAATAACAGAAACATTAATTTAAGATTGAACCTTTCCTTCTGCCTATGGCAAAAACAAACCTGGAAGCCCAGTAAAAGCTGCTTTTTCTATAAGGTATCTCAGGTCTTTTACTGAATTATCTAATTTTTAATACATTGTTTCCTGGACCCTGACATGATGACAAAATGCAATTCATAGTTAGGATTCCTTTGCCTCTACATGCAGTTGATGATAGACCACACATCACATTCCAACTTTACTGGTTCTAATGGGAGACCACAAAAGGACGTTTTAATGGCTTGTATCCAACCACTCTAAACAACAAAGCTCAAAGTTCTCCTCCAGCCTAAAAAGTATTTTTTCCAATTTAAGTAAATCTTCCTCTGGCAGAATAGCCACTTAATGTTGGAGGAAGGCTTCATGCTTAAATTGCTGAGCGGAGCGGAAGGATACTTGCCAATAAAATTAAAATAAGGTAAGAAAATTCCAACAGCTGATGACATTTTCTGAACCCAAAGAGCTTAAAAGGGTTATTTCTCCACTGTGGAACAGCTTCTTCAGTTTTGCCATATTGTTACAAGTCATTTTTTAACAGACAGTGCTTTTAAACAAGCCAGTGAGGAGAGGGCTGCAGTGAGAACCCCTGGGCCAGCTATAAGACCTGCAGGGAGTGATGACCTTCTGTCTTTTAACAGGCAATGCTTTTAAACTAGCCAGCTTGCCAAATGGCAAGAACTGAGGCTCTTGGCCTTGGGCTCCTAGCCTGTGGGACTACAGCAATGGGAACACCACCAGGGACAGAACATAGACCGTTTGATGTTGGGGTCCAGTTGCCCCTGTCCTTTCCAAGTGGGTTAGCCAGCACACCATCACAAAGAGGAAGAGTGGTGGATAAAGGTTGGAGGACTTAATACTGGATGAGGAGGCCAACCAATTCTCCAAGGAGCCTCCCTCCAATTTTAAGTGGCTCCTTCATTGGACAAAGAGCTACTTAAGTTGCAGGAAGGCCCCTTAGGGACTAGGAATAAACCCCAGTCACTAAGGTGCCACTAGACTCCTGTTTATTTTTGCTGCAATGCTCTGAAATTACAGATAACAATTTTTCATGGCCTTCAAGTGCAAGAACTCTTCTTGCTTTTGAAAATATAAACCCTCCAGGTAGGTAAATAATCAACTGCAACGAGAATTAATGGACGAGATCTGCATATACTGGGCAATGCTTGTATCATTAAAAGAGAGCCAGACTTAGAGCTGCTGTTCCATTTCCACCTAAATCAAAGCCCAAAGCAATTTTGTGGGTTCTTCCTCCTGAAAAAAATCTGAGAAATCTCCAGGGAACCCAAATGAAGCTTTGTAAGATTAGTAACATTTCTTAGGGAAAGTTTACACTGAAATTTTCTTAAAGAGAAATTTGAAGAAAATGTGGAGGAAATCTCTTCCTCAGGCATGAAAGAAAAAAAGAAAGAAAGAGAGAGAAAGAGAGAGAGAGAGAGGGGGGGGGAGAAAGAAAGAGAGAGAGAGAGAGAGAGAGAGAGAGAGAGAAAGAAAGAAAGAAAGAAAGAAAGAAAGAAAGAAAGAAAGAAAAAAAGAAAGAAAGAAAGAAAGAAAGATTGGTGGTATGTCAAAGGAAGCCATACTATCCTTAGGACCAGTGCACTCTTAAATCATCTTTTATCTACCACTTTTTCAATTACAAATTAATGAATTCAATAAAATGTTAATTAATAAAAATTTCAATAAAATAAATATGGAAGAAGTTCCCAGTGCATTGCTGTTCCACATAACAGAAAAAGACCACTGTATGGAGCCCTTGAAATAACAAATAGCCTATTTAATTCATTTTTTCACCATTTTGAAAGACTGTCTCCTAAGAAGTAAGCATGACAGCTCTTTGCCAAGTTGGGATTTTTCAGTGGCATGAGCCAATGAACAACAAATTCATCATCGAGGGAAATGTTTATTAGTTGTTTCATCAGTCAGTGCAACTCACGCACAGGATATTAGCTATTTCATACACAGAAACATCAGAAAGGAAATTAAAGGATAACCACTCTACCTTGCATTCTGGACAACCATTACTTGACTGCAAGAACCCAGAGAATGCATTGAATATTGATGGGGAAAGACAGGAGGCAGCAGAAGAGAAATCGGATAAAGAAGAGAGTAAAACAATTTGTGCAATCATGGTTTTTGTACCAGAATTACGAAAAATAGAAAGATTAAGTGGCCTAGGCAATTGGACATGCAGAAACCTTTAAAACTAATTAGCAATTAGTAAGTCAACTCAGAGAATACAGTAGCACCTTTGACTGTTTCTCCAGTTTAACTATGCTTTCCCGTGGAAACTAAATATAGGAAATAAAGAAGTAAGATATTATTTTACCAGTTGTTCATTCAGTAGCCAACATTCCAGTTGAACTAAAATTTGTGGTTTATCACATCACTCTTTTCCAACGTCACTTACATCTACACATTTATTACTAAACTTGTTTACAAGGAGTCTACTGTTATTTCTGAAGAAAGGTAACACATGATTTCATTCTAAAGTTTCTGGCTCAATACATCCAGTTCTGCAAGATCAAGCTACTTGCAGTAGACAATCCTGATCTAGATGCCAAAAAATGGACACTGTGACCGAAAATCAGTTTGATTCCCAGGAGGAATCAATGGCATGATTTACCACTGATTTGTTTATTGATTGTACATAATTTTGAATTATTTATAAGGGCACAATTTTTGGTCAGAAGAAGACACATTGTCGAAATGGCAGCACCAATCTGGAGACCACCATCCCGCCTTTTCACTTCTATTCTATTGTATTAATTCTTGTAATCATCACATTCAGAAATTAATGTTTTGTATAACATCTTTAGATAAATAATGGTGAATGCTTCTTCATCACAGTTGTATGATTCATACATTGTATGAAGAAAAGCTGGGACTGCAGAATTTGGGTCAAAAGGAAAGCAATGAGTAGGTGACTATGGTTACCTCTCACTAACCTGCTTTTAATGTTTGCCTACAGCAGACACATCATGGCCTAAAGGTCAAGTAACTATGACAAAAATACTGTGAAGCTTGAAAATGTTAAATAAATCCTGTGTGCTGCATCTTTCTTCTAGCAAATTGTAATCAAATCCAACTACTTTCAGTGAGAGACTGGTAACTCTCTACTACTTACCCTCTTCCAGGCAGAAGATAGACCTTGACAAATGGGTCAGAATAGCCATTGTTGTCCCGGGGAGCAAGATTTCTTGCTTGAAGCACATGAATGATCAGATTACCAAGATGCTTGTCATAGTTGATTTGAAGCTAAGGAAACATGAATTAAGGTTAGCGATTCATTTTATCCAAATAAATGCTGCTAATAAAACTAAATACCATTTCCTGACTTAATAACATAGATTGAAAATAATTCATAATTTATCATAATTTATCATGCTACGAGGTACTAGTTTCCGAACAATGCGGGGCAAGGGCGGGCATCTGATCGCGTCCTGTCTTAGTCCTGTCACAAACCGGTTACTTTTTTTTTCAGTCTGCACAGGATGCGCACAAATGATCATGCACATGCGCACCTTCTGGTGAAAAAATATATATTCCCGATTGCCATGGAAGCGGCACCTAGCGATTGCTGGTGTGATTGCGCCGCACCGCTTCTTTGCTGCGCTGCAGGATAGTCATGTGATCAGCACCTCCCCCCCTAACCACGGGACCTCGACGGGAAGTCTGATCGGGCAGCCACGCGTTATTTTGCTCCGGGGCAAACACCCACGCTTCCCCCACGCATTTTCTGACCGGTGTGACCGGGGCCATTGATGCCTGCTCTGTACATACATTTATATAAAAATATATGTTAATACCAGATTGCTACCTGAATTTCTCCGGTAACTGGATGCGAACTGGACTTTGTAGCTTCAGCAGGCTGCTAAATTATATTCAAAAAAGCATAATCAGTATCAAATATGTTTCCTTCATTTTTATAATTGTAAATACTATTACTGACCACTGACTTTTCCTACCAAGATTGTGACAGTTCTTGCTGCCATTTCGGTGCAAAAAGAAGTTAAGGCTACTGACCCTTGGTGTTGATGCTGCAACCATTTAAAGCCACCATGAACATTTGCAAAAACTAGACAAGAAACACAATTTCCAGATTTGTAATCTGACACTTTATCTCAAAATTAAAGTCCTGTCAATATAGCAACATCTCAAGATTTTTTAAAATCATGGCACGTGTCAGCCGCAAAATGTAAAAACCACAGAACCTCAGCTACTGAATACTGTGATATTGTTTGGTTTAACTCTGTTCTGCATATCCCCAGTTTTGGAAGTGGTAGAAAGAGCTGTAAGGGTTGTGGGATTGTATTGTCTTAATACAGAGCCTTTTGCTAGCACTGACAACCCTCACAGGTACCCCGCATCTGGATACAGACACTGAAGTGGCCCCTCCCCCCAGCCAACCGGGGATGCAAGGACAATGTACCACGTGTGTAAGCAAGGGACGGGGATCCCTCTTACTAGGACAGTTCCACTTACCACCCAGCAATATCTGGATCTTGTGCACCGGCTGAATATCTTCAACTCCCCCTCAACACCAACTGCTAGTGCCACTCATGGGACAGGGGCCCTATTTTCCATGATGCTCTGCTTGCAGAGAGGCTGCTACTGGGGTACAGAAATGGCAACAGGGAACATGACAGCAGCTGATCCACCCTAATGCTGGCCATACACCTGTGTTCCCATCTTGCCTTATAAGCTCACAGCAGCAGAGATCCAAACAGCAGCATGATCCAACCACAAACTCCTCCAGGGCACGGGTGAGCTTTACCCCCCTTACAACCACACTGCTTGAACAGGTGCATCCCACAAAGTGGGAGCTTCCAAAGGAGGATGAGGAAACTAAAAGGGAACCAGTGTGATGGTTAAGAGTGGCAGACTCTAATCTGGAGAACTGGGTTTTATTCCCCATTCCTCCACGTGAAGCCTGCAGGGGACCTTGGGCCAGTTCTCGCAGAACTCTCTAAGCCCCACCTACCTCATAAGTAGGGTTGCCAGGTCCCAACAATGCACAAGCAGTGGTGGGTGGGATAGAACTTTCCAGGAGTGTCGTGAGGTGCCTATGTTACCAGGAAGTGATGTAGGCACGTTAGGGATGTTGGGTGGTGATGCTCTGGTTTTTGGACAAAACTCTATGGTAGAATTAGCAAAAAATCATAGAGTTTTGCCCCAAAACCAGAGCGTCACTGCTCAACACCCCCAATGTGCCTGCATCACTTGTGGGTTACATATGCACATCGTGGTTATTTCCAGCTTCTCGGAGGTAAGAGGGGGTAATGGGGGGGAGCACCCAAAAGTGAGAGACCCCCCCCCCCGGCCAAGGGGGTCTGGCATCCCTACTCACAAGGTGCCTGTTGTGGGGAGAGGAAAGGAAGGCAATTGTAAGCTGCTTTGATACTCCATAAGATAGAGAAAAGCAGGGTACAAACCAACTCTTCTTCCAAACAGAGCACCCAGCTATGGCCACACCTTCATGCTACACTCATCACCATGTACCCAAGGCCCATATTCAAATGCTGTGTCTTACTGCTGCTGAACTTTAGCATTACTGATGCCTAGCCAATAAACATAGTGAGGGCCACAAGCACAGATGGCTTTAGAAGTGTCATGGAGGAGAGGTCCATTAATGTCTACTAGGCAAGATGACCAAAGCGAACCTCAACATCCAGAGGAAATTGAAGTCTGAATACCAGGGGACAATATCAAAGGAAGCCTTGGTGTCTATGCTCTGTTTCTTGGCCCTAGAGGATTGGCCACAGGATGGTGAACTACATGGATCACTGATCTGATCCTTCTTCCAAGAGTCTTGATTTCCTGGATCTCCCTATCATCCCAGAGCCCTGTGAAGCTGGAGGTAAAGAGAGAGTCTATTTGTATCAAACCAGGAAATCATGATGAGGCCTACATGCAAAACTCCTCCCACTGACACACCTCCCTACCCTATGCCCCACCTCAATAATATCAGGCACTACTTTAAGGGCTACATAAAGCAAAGGTGAAAGAAAGGCCCTAGTCATACTCACCTCCCACAACCTTCCCCTCCATGCCCATCTCACCAACATAGCCTCCCTGCCTACAAGGCAGGACGCCTCATAGTCTTATCCCACAGAGAGCATAATTGGTGGTAGTCAGAGGGTCCATTCCAGGAGTTTCTTTAATAGCTTGGAGTTATCCTAAACTGGAATTCTTAGGATAACTCTAAAGCCATCAATATATGAAACTTCCTTGGTCTACCAAGGTCAGCATCGTCTGCTCTGACTGGCAGCAGTTTTTCAGGGTCTCAGGTAGATGTTGATAAGCTACTATCTGACCCTTTTAACAGGAAATGCCAAGAACCAAACCTGGGAACCTCCGCATGCAAACAGAAATTCTACCACAGACACACAGCTTTTATCACAAAGAGACCGATTGATATGACTAGCTGGAAAGCTTGGGATAAGTCATTATATATGTCTGGTATCAAAACAGAAGTTTACTACCAGAACAGGAGGATTACCAGATGCCGATGACATCTATAGAACAACTGGACATATTGTATGACGTTGGTATATAATTTTATATTTTTCCTGCTACCGACCCTTCTTGGTAATTTTAATATTTTGTTGACCCCATTTTGTATGTTATTTATTCTCTTGTAAATAAGCATCAGTTATGTAATATATCCTGAACTCCGATCCTATGTTGAGTGTTGTAAGATTTTCTGCTTTAAACTATGTATAGAATACGATTACACATATTATTGGGGAAGTATACTAGTTGTGGTTGTGAGATTTTAGCATTTGTATCTTTGTTCTTTTTGCAGACATCGCAACACCAAAGCAGTTTTGCAAGAGTTGCCATGATGATTTTTCATCACTCTGATGGGGACCCATGGAATTGCTGTGGTTAAGCCGCCACATACTGGTAACGGAACAAGGTATTAAAACAGAAACAAGTCTGAATTAAAGCTGCACAAAGTGACTACTGCAGCAGAGATCAGCAGGCTTTACATGTTCCACAAACAGTCCTTTGAATCCAACATGAGATAATCCTTATTTATTTGAAATTAATCAATAATTGCAAGCCTCTGCAGGGGCAACTCAAGGAATTTACCGCCCCAAATGACTTTCTGCTGTCCTGCCCCACTGGGTTAGACAGTCTCCAGAGGCAGCATCTCTGCAGCCCACCTTGGAACTAGGCTATGCCAAGATGGGTGTGAGGCACACACACTTCCTTCCACTCTACCCCTGCTCATTTGGCATCCAAAGCAGCTGCTTAAGTGTCACATTGGCCCTGGAGGCCCTAATGAAACATGAAAATGTCTTCTGGGTTGGAGTGACAGCCCATTTGCAATGCTAAGGGATTCTAAAGCGCAAAAGAAAGCAAAAGAACCCAACCAGATGCAAAGCGCCAATGTTTCCCTGAAGCATTTAAGAGGCCAACTTATCTATAATGGAGCTTAACAGTAACCCATAGCAAAGCTTTCCCAGTCCACTAATGGGAATGTGCAGACATGCATACAGTTTATACTAATATGTGTATATTATCCATACTTCTCATTCTCAGTTGGAAAAAACACCCTGTACCTTGCCGCTGTGCCGTTTCTTGCTGACTGAAGGAGAACCAGGCTGGCCAGGGCTGGGAACAGAACTGGAAGTGGCTGATGTAGTGCCAGAGTGAGCACAGGAGCCCTTGTCCATGGCTGAGGAGACAACCAAAGGAGCCTGCTGTAGGGAGACCTTTTGCAGCTCTGCAGCTAATTGCTTAGGATCAACTCCTGGAGACTTTGTTTTTTCCACTGCAGGTAGAAGGGTATTTTATGTTGAATTCTGCATATATTTTTTTAGTTCTGCAATTCTCATGTCAAAAATAACAATTACTAATACATTCACAACAAAAGGAGCTTGAATTCATGTATTTCATGGCTCTTCCTGATTTTGCAAGAGACATAATGATGACCAACAGTAAACGGACACTTTCTTAAATTAAATGTTATAATTTCTCTATACTAAACATAAATGCTTGACTGACTTTGGCAGTTCTGCTCTGTGCACTCCAATAATTATTTGTTTGTTTGGAATTTGCTTGGCCAGGTATGGTAACAAAATGTACTGAAGACGGCTTCCTAGGAACAAGCCTGCATGGTTAACAAACAAAGTAATGGAAGCTGTAAAAGGTAAGAAAGATTCCTTTAAGTGGTAGAAAGCTAGTCTCAATGAGGTTGATAAAAAGGAACACAGGCTGTGGCCAATGCTCCCTCTAAGCTGTAGAGTCTTGTGAGGAAAAATTCTACTTTGTGAGCTACTGGCATTAAAGTTGTGAGCAAGTGATTTGGCTACTGCATAAATTAGTTTGCTCTGGAACCATCCTTCCTGAGCCAAGACAAAAATATGTGAGCTGGAGGCTAAAAAACTGTGAGCTAGCTCACACTAACTCAGCTTACAGGGAACACTAGCTGTGGCAAATAAAATGCAAGTCTGTGATCAGGCAGGCGAAAAGGGAATATGAGGAGCATATAGCAAAAAACATAAAGACCAACAATAAAACTTTCTTCAAATACATTAGAAGCAGGAAACCAGCCACGGAGGCAGTGGGGCCCTTGGATGACCAAGGGGTAAAAGGAGTACTGAAGGATGATAGGGAAATGGCTGAGAAGCTAAATGCATTTTTTGCCTCTGTCTTCACTGTGGAAGATGAGAAGTGCTTGACCACTCCAGAACCACTGCTTTCGGGAGGGGTGTTGAAAGACCTGAGTCAGATTGAGGTGATGAGACAGGAGGTCCTACGACTGATAGACAACTTAAAAACTGATAAATCACCAGGCCCGGATGGCATACATCCGAGAATTCTGAAAGAACTCAAATGTGAACTTGTGGATCTCCTGACAAAAATATGCCATCTTTCCTTAAAATCTGCCTCCATTCCTGAGGACTGGAAGGTAGCTAATGTCACTCTCATCTTTAAAAAGTGTTCCAGAGGAAATCCAGGAAATTACAGGCCAGTCAGTCTGAAGTCGGAAACTGGTGGAAACTGGTGGAAACTGTTATTAAGGAAAGAATTAGTAGGCACATTGATGAACAAAAACTATTGAGGCAGACTCAGCATGGGTTCTGTAAGGGAAGATCTTGTCTCACTAACCTGTTAGTGTTTCTTGAAGGGGTGAACAAGGGGGACCCAATAGACGTTGTTCACCTTATTAAGAATTATTTACAAATTAGTTACTTTAGCAAAAAACATAGTGGACATAGTGTATCTAGATTTTATGAAAGAGCGTGATGAAGTCTGACACGATACCCTTGTGAACAAGATGGTTAAAGCTGAAACAGACAACACTACATATAGGCAGATTAATAGTTGACTGAACAACTGTATCCAATGACTGTGACTTTGTGGACACCTGGAGTTCCTCAGGGTTCTGTCCTAGGCTTGTGTTGTTCAACATTTTTATTAATATTTTAGATGAAAGCATAGAGGGAATGCTTATCAAATGTACAGATGACAGCTGGGTAGTGGATAGCGAACACCACAGAAGACAAGAGACAGGACCCTGGCTGGAACATTCGTTCAAGACCAACATAGTGAATTTCAACAGGGATAAATTAAGATAGGAGAAAAAAAAGTATGAGTATAGGATGAGGGAATCCTGGCTTGGCTGTATCCATGTGAAAAAGGTTTAATCAATGGGGTTAAAAAGATATAGCACTGCTGAGGATCGCACTGTCAACTGATCACAGGCTGAGCATGAGTCAGTGACATGATCCAGCTGCCAATAGAGCTAAAGCAATCTTGGGCCAAATTAACAGAAGTATACCATGCTGACCACATGAAGAAATAGTTCCATTCTACTCTCATCAGGCCTTATCCGGAGAATTGGTTCTAGTGCTGTACACCACATTTTAGGAAGTATGGCGACAGGGAGAACAACCAGGATGGTGAGACAAAACCAAGCCCTATAAGGAAAGGTTGAAAGAGCTGGGCATGTTTAGAGGGGAGAATTCAAGGCAAAGGAGACACATGAATGGTATTTTATGAAGGACTGTCATGTAGAAGATATCCCCTCTTGCTTTAGAGGGCAGGACTAGAACTAATGGGGGGATTGCAAAGAAATAGATTTTGACTAAATATTAGGAAACATTTCCCAACAGTGGGAGCTGGTCAACAATGGAAAAGGAGGTTGACTTTAAACCTCAGGAGGTTGACTTAAACAAAAGATGGATGAGATCCTGCTGGACTAGGTTCTGGGAGACTCAGATTTGAATTCCCACTCTGCTATGGAAACTTGCTGGGTGTCCTTGGGCTAGTCACACCCTCTCAAACTAACATACCTTACAGGACTGATGTAAAGATAACATGGGGGAAAGGAAAATGGTGTTGTAAGATCCTTTAAGTCCCCATTGGGGAGAAAAGAGGGATATAAATAGATGACTGAATGAATGAATGTATGCCCATCCGCTGGGGACGTTGTAGTTGCATATTTCTGCATTGAGAAAGTGGTTGGACCAGATGATCTAAAAGGTCCTCTCCAATTCTATGACTTAATAAATTTAATAAGATTTATAGAACTAAAATTTTATCTAGCTTTGAATTTTACAAATTGCAGCAGGGACAAACTCAACTAGCTAGATAACAATCTGTCACATTTCAAAATATGGCTGATACTTCTAGCATAGTACAAGTAACTACTTGTCACACTGTTGTTTCATCAGCATCAGCAACATTTCAACCAAAGTTCCCATCCAAGAAGATGAAATGGGAGATTTACTTTGGACGCTTCTAGAAAAAGGACAACTGAATAAGTAATGCAGACCATCTTCAAGTACCCTCTCCCTGCAAAGGGATATGTGTAAGGGGAACTTCCTGTACCTATGTCCAGTAAATGCAGCAAGTCATTTCCTAAAGGAATCAAAATGTGTGTATTAATGGGGTTTGGGGCTCAAGCAATTTCACTTACCTGTTTTTCCAGGGTCAAGCAATTCCAGATGTTGGGGATTCTCAGCATCTGACAGCATATTGAGATCCCTAAAGGAAGCAACAAAAACCTGAGACAAAAGGAGCTCTTCTTGTATACCCCCATTGTATAATTAGAATAGATAAATGAGACATGAGATATGGCAGTACACAGCTCCCAAGCATAACCCCATTGAGGCTGAAACTACACATCTGAAAGTTGAAGAGCTGAAAAAATGGCCCCTTTAAGGTGAAATTTTCAAGGGGCTCAATGCAGGTTACATATATTTCACACATTTAGAATTGCAATTTCCATGCATTGTTTATCTTTATAAAATACTTTCACCCACGTACTGCTTCCCCCCCTACTCTAACCATAGCTGAAGGTGTTGATGATGGAACAGTGAGCAAATGACACACAAATTTGTTTTGAGAAATTTCTAAAGGTTGGAGATTTCGGAACCCCATATCGGAGCTCCATACAGAAGTTGGAGCAGTAACTTCATTTTGTACAATTCTATAATTGGAAGAATCAAGCAGCCTCCTCTCCTCCTATAAAATCTAAGACGACCAAGGACAGCTTTTTTTGAGGTTATGCTTAGCATAGTTAATATGAGTTGTCCAAGAGCCTGACTGATGAAACATCACCCCTAAATATTTAAAGCTAGAAACTTGTTCTAATGGTTTCTCATCCATTGGCAATTTATAATGATGTGGTCTTAGGGTTGCCAAGTCAAAATGTCTTACCGGCGGGGGAGCCTCACCGGGCTCTGGGAGCCGTTCTTTGATGTATCAGGCTTGGCGCGACGTCGATGTTGAAGGCGTGGCCCCGGTTGTCGGAAGGAAAACCATAGAGTTTTCCCTCCGACGATCGGGGCCATGCCCCCAACTGTGCTTTGAGGGGTGGAGTTCCCCCCGGGGCCTGATTCCGCGGTGGCGGAAATCGGGCCTCCAAAGTGGGGGTTTGCCTGCCCTCCGCCCCCACTTGGCAGCCCTATGTGGTCTTCTAGCAAAAACCATAATCTTGGTTTAATTGTAATTAACATGAAGTAGATTATTTTTACAGTAAGAGCTGAACTGCCTCAGCAGCCTTCTGAGACAATTTGAGTGTGGGAAATTAGTAGTGTGTCATCTGCAGAGAGTAGGAAACGGTTTCCCCACCTACTTTGACTGGAAAGAAATGAGGACCCGATAGAAAATCTACTACATCATTTATGTATAGATTAAAAAGCAGTGGAGCCAAAATGCAGCCTTGGCGGACCCCTTTTGTGGTTTTAACTGGGTCGGACAATTAGCCATGGGCACCTAGTCTGATCTTTAAACTGGTGTCCATATAATGGACTTTTATATCCTCTAGCAACCTATGATCTATATTCATATTACTTAGTTTTCTCCATAAATGATATCTTGAGATGGAATCAAATGCAGCTTTGGGATCAATAAATGCCACGTATAATTGCCTAGATGAAGCATTTGGGTATTTATTAATAAGATGTGCCAGTAGGAGACAATGATCCAAGGTGGAATGACCCTGCCTAAATCCAATTTGCTGTGGTATTAACAAATTATTTTCAGTTACCCACATCTCCAGCTTTGATAGGAGATTTCTTTATAACTACCTTGTGTTCCATCTTCACAACAGTCCTCTGCATTATTTTGGAAACTGTTAACCTGTGTTTCAACTGCTTGCTGAAAATTGCTAAGGGAAACAAGGGACTGCACTTCAAAATGGAACTTGATAAATCCCATCTGTAAAATCTGGTAAGGCCCAGCCCCAAGGAGAAGATTCCAATATAGGGTTGCCAAGTCCATCTTCCACCCCCAGCAGGGGACTTTGGGGGCGTTCCTGGAGGGGGCGGGGCATCCCCGATGTGATGACGTCACATTGGGGACGTCCGCCGCCCCCCTGCCCGTGCGCCAGATCTCCAGAAACAGCAGTTCCCTGCACTTAAAGGAGCCGGCGTTTCCCTTTTAAATGCAGGAGCCAGCGTTTCCCCTTTAAGAGCAGCCACGTTTCCCTTTTAAGAACACGAAGCTGGCATTTCCCTGCAAGCTTGTGGAGATAAGGCTTGGGAGGAAACATGGGTTCCACACACTTACAGGGAGAGAGATGGGTGGCTGTGGGTGTTGGGGGTGGGGCTTCTGGCCGGCGGCGGGTAGAACTCCCCCCAAAACGGGGGACCCCTGGCAAACTGGGGGGGGGGGTTTGGCAACCCTATTCCAATATCACGTTTGCTTGAAAGTAAGCCAGACTCAGCAACCCTTCCCCATCTGTTTATACTAAATTGCCAGACATTTCTGCTTCTTGGAGTTAGCTAATTACTTCCTGTAAATTTGTGGTGCCCAACAATGGGAGGGGCAGGAAAGAAGAGGCTTAAAGTATACCTTTTTCCTTTGCCACAAATATGATCATTTTAAAAATGAAACTCTCCATAAACACACAATCAAAAATATTCGGAACAATGTAAAAACAAGCAAGTTGCAACCAAGTGAAATGCAGTAACTGAAACCTCCCCTATCCGCATCCATTCCCAAGAAGGGAATTCATTCAGGTACACCAGGGCTCCGTGAGCAGACAGTATATAATTACTTAAGCAGCACAGAGGATATGGGGCTGCTTTGAAATAGCAGAAGTGACAGTGGAGGAGCAAATGGTTTTCCATGGGAAATTTGTGATGCAATATTGGGGTGTGATACTTGCTGAGAATCTTCCTACCATGACCACCACCACATTTGCTCAGGCCCACAAGCGCTGTGAGGCTGGGGTGGGAATCAAAAGGGCCAACAACCGTTGCTCAGTAAATCGGCTATAACTTGGATAGGAACTGTTAGACAGCAATCATTCATAGCTCAATGTAATTTTATGCTCTTTAATATTTATACAAGGTGTAAATTGATTAAAAACAGTTAAGGTGCTGCTACAAACTCCATTAAAGCATGATTGTATACATATGGAGATGCCCACCATACAGTCCAAAATCCCACCTCTGAGGCCAATTAAACCCTACAACACTGTATGCATGAGATCTGCTGGAGTATCTGCAGATACGCTGACACCCAGTGGTGCTGGAATCAGGATGGTGAAGGTCTGTCACTGTCATAGGAATGGTGTGGGGACTGGTGGAACAAGGTCAATCAGTGTCTGAAGATTCTTCAGGTCTGGACATCCCTGGATGAAGGGTTGCCAACTCTGGGTTATGGAATCCCTGGAGATTTGGGGGTGGATCCTAGGGAGGGTGGGGTTCGGGGAGAGGAGGGAGCTCAGCAGGGATGTGGTGCCAGACAGTCCACCCTCTGAAGCTGCCGTTTCCTCCAGGGCAACTGATCTCTGTAGTCCGGAGATCCACTGTACTTCCAGGAGGATTCCACGCCCATCTGGAAGTTAGCGACCCTACTGGACACCATCATGAACGTTACGCCAGCAAGAACCCTGGTGTAGCTTTAACATTCCCCACCGAATATTATTACTGTGATTATAAAAATGTCGTACTGTATGTAAAGCTTTATTAATTTGTATTCAATATCTTTAGCAAATAATATAGATAAGAATCCCATGGTACACAGACAGAATAAAATACAAGCCTCCTCCCCCAGTCTTGGCACAGCTTAGGATACGAACTACATTTGCAGCAGTCAAAGCTCTCCAAAGCACTATAAAAACCACAGCCAGGACACCGAAGGTTCAACTGACAGGGAATGCAGGAGGGAGGTTTATTTGTCAGGCCTTTTGCTGCACAGATAACACATGAGAGCCAGCCTGGTACAGTAGTTAAAGTGTCTGACTAGGATCTCGGAAACCCAGTTAAATCCCCACTCTGCCATGGAAGCTTGCTGAGTGACCGTGGGCCAGTCAAACACCCTCAGCCTACCTTACCTCATGTATGTGGTGAATGTATGTGGTGATCTTACTGCTGCAGTTAAGTATGAAACATTTACATAAATTAAAATATTTTGAACTATAATGTAGTGGAACACAAAGATAGTTTTTCTTGCAGGTGCTAAATGTACTCTAAACTACTGAACAAGTGTATTCTGAACATGTTAGCACCTTACACAGATGTTGATATTGGGGTATTTTGCATGTTTCAAAAATATGGCATCCCAAAACATCACATTTACAAGAAAATCCCACAATTAAATATTCTGGACGAACTGATCACAAGAGGGTAAATCAACCTAGCCAAACCCATCACTGAATGTATTCACTCAAAAGAGACAATGGGTGTGGGAATTCCTGAACAAATTTCAAATATTTCCAAAATGTTCTGCTGTCAGTTACTGCTGCATTTCACCTAATTTTGGCACCCCACACCACGTTTTGGAAGGAGTTTTTAAGCTTCAAAATGAGGCCATAATGACTATTGTACTCTTCCTATATCTACTTCTATGGCCAAAAGAACAAGTTTATGTGAAATATGATCTTCTACAAATTTTTAGAAGGATGTGATTCTGTTCCCACAGATGGAATTATTTTGTAATTTTGGCTCTGTGTGTGTGTGTATACCAACACCTATAATAACTTAAAAAAAAATTCAACAAACTCCATTACTATCACCTTGTGAGCGATTTAGCAGAAAATGGCTGACCTCGGTACCCTCCCTGTTATCTGCAGGTCACATGGTCAGAGTACAATATGGTCCAGTCCTTTCAACTTGTTTGCATCTTTTTGTTGGGATATACATACTGTTCCCATACCTAAGTATATAATTAAAAATAGCTGCATAAATGTGTATAAAAACCTAATAGGTTTGTAAGTTTTTTGCATGTGCCACTGTAACTATTTTTTAAATCAATTCTCACTTTATAAACCTTAAAGAGCATAAAATTACTGCCCCCAAACCCTGGCAACATGCACATTTCAATTCTTGTGGAAAAGATTTTCAAGAAAACTTTCCCTCAATACTATACCACCAATTTTCCACAGAACTTTAATTTCTTACCACTTGCTTCTCTAGTATAGTAAGGAAGTTTTTAAGGGGGGATAGATTTTGCAGTCATTCAACAAACAGATGGTTGATGCTCCAATTCTATTTTAAGTAGAAAATATATCACCACAGTCAAGATCCAAAAAAGACAGGAAGCAGCATAACAATGGAATGCAACAGATTGAATGCAACATCATCTAGATGGTTCTTAAAAGAAGAGGGAACAAATCACGACAACTAAGGATTACATGGTTAGCACAGAAGTAGCACCATTGGGATTTTGTTTTTTAGCCACAAAAAACAATTTGATCCCCCAAAGGCAAGTCATTAGGAACAACATGGAGGTCACAATCCAGACCCATTAAGCCCCGCAGGTGCTTTGCAATTGTCTTCAGCAGAATGTGGATTGTGTTTGAAGACAACTCTACCGCCCACATTTGTCTGTTGTAAAGAACAAAAAATCCTCCTCTAAAACTTGCACCAAGTTTTGTTATCTACAAAAGCTAAAATCTAAAAAACCCATCAAAATTCCTCTTTGACAAGTGTGAATAAAAAGCCATGACAAGCCAAAAAAAAATAATGAAAACAGAAAGATGGGGGGAAACTCACAGTCTTACACATATTTCTGCTTCCCCGTTCTGTTGACTGATGATACTCTGGACTTCTTCATATGTCTTGGCAGTCAAGGGAATGCCATTCCATTCCAGCACCTGCATTCCTAGGGAGGCAGACCAGAACATGGTGAAAATGTTATGCAACTTCCTTGATTTTGTCTAAGGTCTTTATTTTTGTATTTTAATGTATTTATGCTTTTATGTAAGCCGCCCTGAGCCCGCTTGCGGGGAGGGCGGGGTATAAGTTTGACAAATAAATAAATAAAATAAATAACATACGTTAAAGTAGAAGATTTGAAAAGAGATTTGGAATAGTTTCAAAGACTTTTCACTGCACTCACAGCACCAACATGCCAACTTAACTCTATACATGGTCAAACAGGTAACCTGTGATGCATTTCCACTTACCAATCTGAGCAGAAGGTGAAGGGGCATAAGGATCATAGGGGAATGGAGCAATGTTTGGATGAAGGAGATCTTTGGCACAAAGCTACAAAGGGAAGTGCCGGGGGGGAGGGGTGGCGGAGAGATGAAGGCTTCAACCAAGCTTGCACACCTGGCAGAAGCCTGTGGAGCAGCTCTTGGGGCCCTTGCTTATATAATTCCAACATGGCTCCTTCTATATTCATGGGAGCATTGAAACAAATACCCATCTCCACAGCCAGAAGTGATACAGTGAAGTGTGGGGTATACATCCAATCTCCTCCTCCTCCTCCTTCCAGGAAAAGCCTTTACCATCTGTTTCTGCTGAAGGAATGGGCATGACTGCAAAGTCCCCACAGGTAGCCAATTTGCAGCATGGGTGCTGCAAAGATAGGTTTGTAGGCCTCCTGCCCTATGACTGAGGGCCCTGAGGCAACCTTTGCCCTGTTTGGTTATCCAGAGATGGCAAAAGTGCGATGGAGAGACATTTTCTAAAACAAGCCTTGCCTGAGCCCTTCTTAACTGAACTATGGGGAAAAAAGTCACAATTTTGAAGCAGAATCCTTCCATACATATATCTAGAAACATTTCCATTTCTAGAACCATGACCTGTATCCTACCATACATCAAAAGTTTGAAGCTTTCCTGCCCACAAAAGAGCCTGAGAGCCAAAGTAGACATTACCTTGTAATATTTTTTTCACGTTTTCAAGTATTCCCTGCAGCCACAGAGAACTGTGGGGAACTGCTTCTAAAAAAAGCAGAGGCCAAATGGGCTAGGAGTGGTGCTGCAGGGAAAGGAAGGCCTCCTGCCCCCCCCCCAGCAGTTTACTTGTACGAAAGCTGTGCTGGGAGGAGTTATTTTGCCAATTTTCTGCATCACATGCAGATATTCTACATTGCAGGAGGAACTGCTTTATATGGAGGAAGGTTCTTTAAGCTGGAAGAAGTCTTCAAAAGTTACTAAACAGAGTGCCACTCTTTTCTTGGTTCATAAGGAGGCAAATGAAGCAACAAACAGCTATGCTTCTGTACAAGCAAAGGCTACACACAGAGAAAGTTTTTATAGGGCAACTTACCTAGGGCCAAAATCTATCATGCTGTGTGTGTGCGTGTGCATGCACGCACGCACGTGCATGCAACTCCCAGTCATGTGCCTGTAGTTGTACAGGATACCTTTATTTGTTTGTTTAGCTTTCCAGAATACAGTGTTTTAAAAATATAGATCACTATGCAAAATCAAACTTCACTTTCACAGCAAGAAATTCCTTGATCTGATTTTACTTACACAGAGAAAACGAATTGCTTAACTGGTCATATATATATATTGAGAAGCTGTGCAGATGATAAATGAGGAAACAAAAAAGAATTAAAAGTATGGTGTTAAATTCACAATAAGAAAAATAACAACACCGAAATTCCGTGAGGAAGACTGAAAGAATACAAACTTGTGTGCTGCAAAATATTAGAATGCAAAATGTAGTCACAGGTTCCAAGAGGATGCTTTACAAGGTCATCTAGAATAATGGTCGGACCCAATAATGCTCTATGTGAGCAGACTTTGCGTCCAAGAACATGTCCCCAACTCCTCTATAGCACACAGAGCTTCCATGAATGACATGTATTATGCATGTCAGTTAAGAAGTTCCAAGAGAGGTTATAATCATCTACTAAAACCTGAATATACCAACTGTAAAACCAACCATTAAAATACCGGCTTACAACGTTTGAAAACCCTATCTTCCCTGCCCCAACAGACAACAAGATTGTATTACAGATCAAAGAATCCTTGGCTTGAGCTGATTCAGAAAGGGAACCTTCAGGGAAGAAAGTGTGAGAATCTCTGTTGTGAGGTGAGATATAAAAAAGTAACAAGTGTTCTTAGAGCTGCGGTCTCAGTGGAAGCTTCCAGGTTCAATCCCTCACAGTATCTCCAGTTAAATGGATCAGTTCATACATGATGTGAAAGAGCACCACCTGAGTCCCTGGAGGGCCACTCCCAGTCAAAGGACACATGACTGACCTTGGTGAACTCAATAGTCTGAGTCAGCATAAAGCTATTTATTTATTGTCTTTACGGCTTCGGCAAACAGAGTCATAAATAGTAAACCCTCATCCCACAATAAACCTCATTCCACAGGAAAACATGGAAGAATGTAAAGGTTGCTACTGCAAAAGTTGTCATGTGATTTGACAGCAGCTGCTAGACATTTTGCCACACAGAGGGTAGTTTGTTTGTCTTCATCTCTAAGTAACGGGGATGATTTTGCTCCTGGAGAGAGGAAATCCTGATTAAATAAAAGGGGCTGAAACTCAGAGCTGAAAATTTCAGACAATCACACAAAATATGATCCACAGAGTCAATTTTACTGCTGCCGCAATTACAGAGTCGATCTGAGTACGAAATCCCATTAAATCTTCCTAACATCACGGCTGAAGGTAGGGAATTCAGGCACGCTAGCATGAACACCCTTCTATACTTTGGAAGAATTATCTCAAATAAGTAGTCTGGCATTGTTATTGGAGGCTGAATGCCTACTGAAAAGGTTGAGCACACTCTGTGGGCTCTAATCAACGTACTCTCGTAGTCAAAGTCTCTCAAACATCTTCTAATGAGCTCTTACAGTTCTTGTCTACTTGTAACTTACGTCATGGGTGATTCCCAGACATAATAGTTTATGCTCCAGTAATCTTTCCCAATCACTTGTGCGATGGTCCAGCTTGACTAGTCCAAGGAGGTTTGATTTTAGAATCCTAGTCTTCAAATTGAATGTTCTTCCCCAGCCATTTGCTTCATAAGACATCTCTCTAACTTTGGCTCTCAGGGCTATTCCAGACACACACTGAGGTGTTCCCAGAATATTGTGTAGGAATCTTAATAGAGGTCTGTTGATACTGCCTGTTACTGCACTAATCCAGACCCCGGCAGCACATAGCATCTGCCCAGCAACTTTAGCGTTGAATACGTTGACTGCTGCAGGAACATATGTGTTCATGTGTTTCTCTGTAATCTAAGGTTGAAAATATCCAAGAGTTGATTTTAAACCTTGCCCCCACCCAAATGATTTACCCCCACAAAATAAAATTGGAAACAGTGCTCCAAGAAACCTGGAGCATCAACAGTCAGTGCTTGGCCTGGCTAATGTTAGGCTCTTTTCTGCCAAATGGAGCTAATGGACTGTTAAGCACATTGATCAAGGGTGTGGGTGAGGCTTTGGGTGCACCTTGCATTTTTCACATGCACTTCTAGGTTCTTTGCAGCAGATTTTCTTTACCGCTGAAACTTTCTGATGCTTAAAAAAATGCTGATGGAAGTCAATGTATTAACACTATTTTTGCATGAATCATGCTGGAGCTCATTATGGCTGTAGAGACCTTAACTTCCTCTCCTATTCATAATTAATGTCCACTTCAAACAGTCTCTCCTCCCTGCCCCTGCTTGGTCTTAAGCCTTACTGGTAGTTGTTTGTAGGGCCTCACAGAATGCATTTGTTTACTGAAATATTTATCCCCATGTTTGTCCCCATGAAAGGAGGCTCAAGGCTGTTAGGAGGGAGCCTGCTTTTAATTTTTAGAAGATTGTGCAGGGACTATGGCTAATGATTTATACGTAGTTTTGGAGATTGAGTCTTTGGTTTAAAGTTAGACCTTTTAATGTATAAATTATATAACTTTTAAGTTTTTAATTGACTGTTTTAAATATATTATTGTTAGACATCTGAGGTCCACAGTTGGGAAAAATGTGTTAAAACAGCCTGAATTTATTGTTTTTATAAATTTTTATTAGTTTTAACAATAACAATACATTTTTACCTTATAAATTAACAGAAAAACAACACAGCATAACAGAACAAAAAGAGAACTTTTATATATTAGATTGTTAAACCACTAAAGATTTTAACACCCAACTTTATCTAAAAAATTAACATTTTTGAATGTATAAAGGTGATACTATGACATCATTGTTAGCCAAGTACGTTATTATAGGAAACCACTGGTCTACCAAACATGATCGATATTCAGGGTTTTCAGCTTGTTTTATTCTATCTGTTAATTTATCTAACACAAAATATTCAGCTATTTTATTGAGCCAGGCTTTTATTGTTGGTTTCGAATGTTTCTTCCATTGACTTGCAATAATCATCCTAGCAGCAGAAAGCAAAATTGTAATTGCTTTTTAAGTAGCTAACAAAAGAAAAGGTCCAAAATCTAGTTTAATAATAACACCTCTGGCTTTAGCTGTAGCAGGACTCCCAAAATCTTTTTAATATATGATATAATTCTTTTCTAAAAATCCAAAAATCTTTTCCAAAAATCCTTGCAGCCCACATTTCTTCCAACACAATTGGAATTTTGATTTAGTTATCTGAATTTATTTATTTACCACTTTATTTACAGGCTACCTTTCTTGCAAAAATATAAAATGAATAAAAATTCTAGTACAAGATGCAACCTGCTGCTCTTTATGTTGATGATGGGATATACTAGAAGTTTATGTTGATGATGGGATATACTAGAGGTTTTCCTTGCTTCTTGCTGGAATTAAAATTGTTACACCTCTACACACCATATTTGTAGACCAACAGACATTTAACAGGGGCTTCTAGAAGTCTACTCCCCCAAAGGATATTTTATTCACATATACAAAGGAATAATCAGTTGGCAAAGTACTTTAAGGCTGCAGTCACACACTAAATAATTCACTTTTTTTTATAGTTAACTCTCCTAAAAAGGAGAGAATTTTATTGCTTTATATTTTTCAGAAAAAAAGGAGGGTATATAGCGGGATTAAGAAAAGTGGTGAGTGGTATCTTTGTTAGTAAATTAATCTTTTATTAGTAACAATAAGTTCTTCAGCTTCTTCTGTGTTTGACTGATCGTCTTTCATCTTAACCTGCAAAAAACAAAATTTTTAGTAATGTTAATAGTGTCCTTTTGGGTTAGTACAGTCCTTTAATGCGCTCTCTGAACAAATCTTCAAATCTTGGGTTTTCTTCCTTTTACATCCCTCAGGTTATAAGATGGACCTTTAGCTGCTCCTTCTTCTTCCGGTTTCATGTCCTCCCTCTCCAAACTGCTGTCTTCTTCTCCGCTCAATACTTCCCATTTTGCGAGTTCTGCCTCTTCCTCTGAACTGGCATGCCTCTTCAAAAAGTCTTGACCTTTGAAAATGGAGTCAATCTTCTCTCTTTTCTCTTCAAATTTGAAAATAAGTCCTTCTGGAATCAACCGTCTGTAATTGATTTGATGGTTTCTCAAGAATATGGTCAGTCCTTTATAGGCTTTCCGCTTCATTCAAATTTCAAATGGAACATCTTTCAAAATTCTTATAGTTTGCACTCCAATCATCAAAGGCGTAGCCGATGTCGTTCTCAAAATTCGATCTCTGGTACGCTGCTTGGTAAACTTGACTACCACTTCTGCTGGCAGGTTATTCTTCTTTGTAAAGTTGGAGTAGGCTCTGTAAGCCAAATCCATCTCTTCACTTAATTTATCCGCTTCCCTGCCGGTCAGTGGTGCCAAAGCACTCGCCAGTATACTCCTGAGATCTTCTTTTTCCGCCTCTTTTATGCCTTGAAATCGAAGAGTTAAATTAGATTTTTCCATTTGTAACATCAATAATTTATTATCTTTTCTTTCTTGATGTTTTTCTATTTTGCTGACCTTCTTCTTGATTTTTTGTGTATCTTCTGTTGATACCAGACACTTCTGTGCAATTTCCTCCATCTTCTTGGCTGTATCAGTCAATTGTTTCTGCTGGTTACTAAGGGCACTTTCCATGCTTAGCAACGTTTGGTTAATTTTCTGCATTTGGCCCAGCAGAGGGCGAAGCATCTCGCTTTCTTTTTGAGTGACAGCCTGCTCTTCAGGGCGGGCACTAGAACTGGAAGTGCCTGTTGCCTTCTTCATCTGCTTGTCCGGGACTCACTTTTGCCCCGACATCTTTGTTTTTTGTTTACTTTTCAAAAGTTCGTGCCGCGCAGCTTGGGAAACAATCCCTTCAGTTCACTTTTACAAATCTCCCAAAAGGTAACTTTTGTTTTTCAATTTCTCCCTCTCCCCCTCTTCTCTTAGATAAATCAGTCTCTTTCTGTGGGGGGGAGTGATCCGCCCTCCAACCAAGCGCTTATTCAAACGGGGGGGGGGGCGCTTAAAATGTTTCTTTCTTGATCGTCAACTCACAGTTTGTAGCTGGACGTCTTCTCTCTTTTACAGTTCATCGCTTTACCACTCCGATGGTCCGGTGGCGTTGCTAAGTCCCCATTCGGGGCACATCACGGTGGGGCCGTTGGGGCTTGGGGAAAGCCTCAATTTTTCGACCTTCTGGTCGGTAAAGAGGCTACTCCCTGGTGCGCCCCCTGGTTTGGAGCCTTTACCTAAGGCTCCTTAGGGTCTCCACTTGTGTGGATACCCCCCCAAACCGTGTGTGGGCTGGTCGCCTCTGGGAGCTCCTGAGAGAGCGACCGCCATTCGCACCGCCATGGCCGGAGGTCCCTAAATAATTCACTTTCAATCCACTTTCAATGCACTTTCCAACTGGATTTTTACTGTGTGAACTGGCAAAATCCAATTCAAAAGTGCACTGAAAGTGGAAAGTGGATTATTTAGTGTGTGTGATCACAGCGTAATTGAAGTAAAACAAAACACAAACATACACACACAAACTGGGCTTTACATTTTGATATTTCATTATATTTATAAAATTAGGCTGCATTCATTTCTCCAAATATTTACTCAAAATTACTCAAAATTATATTCAAGGTGCCTTCTTTCAATAGTGCACTGCAAACTGTCATCCTACCCAACTCCAGCCCCACTGCACAAACTCACTATAAGTCTAATACGAGAATGCTGGAAATAACTGTAATGAACTGTTGCATGAATGCAGAACATGTGAGCAGTGGAACAAGTATGCCTGTTGCCATGTAGTTCTCTTCTGCAGACCACCAAACACAAACTGGTGCTATGACCAGCCACAAAGGATATCAAGCCTCCCAGATTAACTCACTACAAGGACTAAAACATGCCCTACACCGAAAGCAGGAACCAGCAGTAGGCACAACACTAAGCTCTGCTCACAAAAGAGAAAGAACCTCCTGCAATCCCCATGGATTGCAGGATCCAACCCATGATATTGATGATTTCATTCTGTCAAAAGACAAATAAAAGGCAAATATATAATTTTGGAGAAATCATTAACTGATGTTCATCAGAATTTGGTTGGCTATAAGAAATAACTTGTGGTAACATTCCCTCCATAATACTAAAGAGCTCCCAAGATAAAGTGTAAAAACAAAGGATACAATCTTGCTTCCAGTCTTTCCTCTTAGGGTTAATACAGAAATTATTTTTAATCTTTCAAATCACTGTTTTTCTGGAGGTCCCCATGTGTTTGTTGCCCTGCAAGGAGCTTATGACGCTCTTATGGACTTACAGACCATAACTAATAACTAGACTGTGCAATGAGTGTGCCAAGGGAATTAACTGTATGGTGACCACAAGCTGATGCCAACTGCCTGGACTGTGAACACGCGCCCAGATGAGGGAAGCCTCCCCCTGAGGCGATGTGCCAGACCAAGGATGGATCCATGGGTTACCTTCCACTCTTCACCTGCAATGGAGCAGGGATGAGCCAAGCACCCTGGCCACAGACAGCACACAGAAGCCAGTAAAAGCCTGCTGCAGAGGAACGCCATGCCATGCAAAGGGAAGCCTGAACTTCTCCATAGAGACTTCATGAGCAGAAATCCCTGTTAGCACACAGGCACATCCCCCTCACCTTCGCCAGATACTGTACAAAGGCTGCGCAGTATGACAAAGGAACTCTTGAATAAAGAGATTAACCAGCTGACACATCGTACCTGGCAAACCAATCACCCAGAGAGATCATTGGGCCATCAACACTAATGACCCTGGCTGCTGCTGCTAATGTCTTCTAATCTAACAGGTATCACTGTTAGTAATAAAAGAATCAATATTGCCCCAAAATTAAGCCCCACCATCCTCCTGCAACTAGTTTTTCCGCAAGCAACTTCCTGGAGACTAGGGACATGACAGGGGAAGTGGCCAGTAAAGCCCACCCTCAAGTCCAAACAGTGTATAAAAAGAGCAGGACCTGCCATGCTCTCTCTCTCTTTTCTCTACTCCTGACCCTACCCTATCTTGCTGACTCTCGGCGTAGCACTGGCCAGAGTCTTTCCACGTGTTCTGCTGGTTCAGAATACAACCCCATTTATCCCTTATAGTCTTCCCTATTTTTCCGCTGTAAGGATCGTTTCATCACATTAGGACAGGTACATATCACCCAACCAACGATTTACCTGCTCATGCGAATGTCTCTGTACCACTTCTATCTAATTTTCCTAGATCTGTATTGCTGAGTGTGTGATTGTGTTTGTATAAGTGTGTGCATTTCCCAGTAAAGAAACCGTTTCACTAAAGATTTGGTCTCTGTGTTTATTTTCTGGCTTACTGGAAAGGGCAGGATTCCTGTATACATAGGTTATTGCTCCCTATTTGCCAATTGCTATTTTAATATCATAATTCCCCATCTTTATTAATAAATCAAGGCAATTCCTGTGCTTGGACAGCCACTTTAGGCCACAATGTTTAGGTTGAAATAATAACTCTGTGGGCCTTGCTCCCAAATTCAATTGTTTCCTTCTCATCCTTGAACACTGTGACAACCTGAAATGTAGCAGGATACTACAAAATGAGATCTTCTGAGGGCGTATATGGAAAGAAACCACACAGCCTGTACCTGATAGCTAGAGAATTTTTTAGTCTTCCTCTCTTCAGGAAATTCTTTCCTCTTGATTTTTTTGCAGTGAATCTACTGCACATGCAGAGGATTCTGCAGAGTGTTCCAGGGCCTTGGCCAGTGAGGAAGAGCAACTCTTTCCCCAGCACTGTAGGCCTTATTCACATTGGGAACCACAACAGCTCTTTTTGGGATAAACAAACATGTTGGGAGAGCCAATCATTGGACTTCAGTGCAACATTTAGTCAGAACCTTTCTCCTCATCATTCAGGTTTGCTGGAAACAAGAAGCAGTGGAAAGGAACCTGTGCAAAAACCCCTCCTAGCAGAGCAGCACTGAACACCACATGCAGCTCTACGTGGATGTTTGCCCTAGAAATAATTTCAGACACATCAGATCGCTTTGCCTGTGATGAATATGAGCTGGTGCTTCCTACAGTTCAGTCTGGGAACCCTCTG
The DNA here is from genome assembly GCF_001447785.1 of Gekko japonicus. NCBI lineage: Eukaryota > Metazoa > Chordata > Lepidosauria > Squamata > Gekkonidae > Gekko > Gekko japonicus. The sequence continues at coordinate 1,125,968 of NW_015173678.1, read as the reverse complement.
CAAATAACAGAGGTACCAAGTGAGAAAAGGAGATTCCCATGGAGTGCACCCATTGTGCCTTTTCCTGACCAGGGAGAAGGCAGAGAAAGAGAGAGAAGCTTGCTGGTGAAAGAAATCTGCTGATAATTTCATAAAACATGCTGTGCTTACAGAAGAAACCACTGCATTTTATGCCACAGACATTCATGGTTCCCAAGATGTATTGCAAATTGATATGAAGAAGAAAGGGACAGTTATTGCAACACTTCTACTCCCTAGAACACAACACAGGAACCTAGCGAGAGATCTAAATTCTTGACAAACCGCAGTTTGCAGGAAAGTATAGCTAAATTTTTGAACCTAAACTGTGTGCAGAGATTTTTGTAGACACTCTTCTTAATATATGCTTTCATCACCTTACCTTCTGTAACTTTTCCTGTCTGTTCAGCACTTCCACCAGGCATGATTTGAGCAATGTAAGCACCAATTTCGCCATTGGCTCCGGGAATCTCTTTCCCACCTATAACTCGGATCCCCAGCCCATTGCCTGCATTCAGGAAAGGAGGAAAACAAAAGCCAAGATTTAGCCATCTATTGCATTTATAAGTAATTTTCTAGTAAAATCAGCACATAAAATACAGGTACCAACTATTTAAATAGTACACTAAAATAATAAGAACTATGCTTAATTTTACAGAACTATTATAATTATTTCTAAGCTTTTGCTGAACCCAAGGCAGGTAACAATAGTCCACTATATATCAAAGCATTACAACAATAATAAAAATAACAGAATAACCAATGACAAACTGACAAATCTTCAACACAAAAAATTATAGAGCCAGCAAATGCCCTTACCCTGGAAAATCAGAGCAATAAACCTACTACTGATCCCAGTACAGTCCCAACCGGATGACCCCCTACTCAGTTGTGTTCTACAGCCTCTCCTGAAGGCAGGCAAAATAGAAGCCTGCCTCACCTATTCAGGAAGACTATGCCAAATTAAGGGAATGGCCACCAAGGAAGTCTACATTTGGCCTGTAGTGGAGTACACCCAAGCCCAAGAAAAGGAAGTCAGGGAGGTGCTGTTGTTTGGCACAGGTCCCCTACTTGTTATAAGTTATTAGTTGGGGTCAGAATAAGTCACATTCAAACAATAAACATACCCTTGAAAATACAAGCATCGCCTCCAGCAAGGCAGGGCAATAAGCTTCTTGTTTTACTGTCTGTGTCACTGTCCTTTGGGGAGAGAACTGAAAGGTTGCCCACAAGTGCAAGATAAGGAAGACATTGGACTCAGGGCCCTGGTCCTAATTTTGCTGCCAAGCTAGATCAAAGTCATCAGAGAAAGGTAACCAGCAATCCACAAGAACAGAAAGCCTGTCTCACCCATCCCACAGTGAGCTGCTATTGTTTCCCCCGGGGTATATGAGTCTCTTGGAACATGACAATGTAAGAATGTTGTCTTTTAAGGTTACATAGTATTTGGGCTTCCAGTACCTTTGACACTGTGTTATATGATTGTTAGGTATAACTCAGAAATAGGAGCTCTCTAGCAAATGGATCTGTAAACACCAATAAGTGGAAATATACCCCTCCAGCCCCATTTAGGAAAATTCCAAGCTCTGTCTGATGCCTCTGAATCTTGGGGAGAGGTGAGAGAGAGAAGAGGGAGGAAGGGGGGGGGGAAGTGTCAGGAAACAGAAAGGAAAAAATAGAGCACTAAAGAGAAAGAAATGAAGATCGTCATAAGAGTTAGAGCGAATGCACCCAGTCATTGCTGAGGCTACAGTGCCCATCACCACACACAAACCAATATCATGGAATAGAGGAAGAAAACACTAAAAGAAAAGTTAGCAGATCAACAGCATACAACTCGACTAATTGTAACAGCTTCCACACTGTCGTAGAAGGGAGCCAGATAGAGCGGTGGCGCAGGCGGTAAATGATGCCTGCACGTACATCTGGCCAAACAGCTTCGGCTGTTCGAGCCCCACCGCGGCCGGGGTGAGCGCCCGGCCCTATGTCCCAGCTCCCGCCCACCCAGCGGTTCAAAAGCCCGTCAAAGGGCAATTAGACTAATGGGTACCTGCTACTAGAGCGGGGGGGCACCCGTCCCTGTGTTGCAGCAGTGAGTGGCGAGCGGCGAAGCGAAGCAGTGGTGACGGCGGCGGCGGAGAAAAATGGTGGCTGGCAAGGCAAGGAGCGAGCGAGCCAAGAAGGCCATACCAACTGGCACGGAGGCGGAGCAACGCAGCAGGCCAAAGCATTATCGGGACAGAGGCCACAGCGGAGCATCCGCAGAAGTGCGAGTGGCCCTGGCCCAGAAATGGAACCGCTACAGCTGGAAGAAGGGAACTCCAAAGACCAGCACCAGAAAGGACGCTGCCGACTACCACCCGCAAGAACAAGACAACAACCGAAGATCTGCCGCAAAAAGGGTGCCTGGTAGGGTAATCACCACCCCTGTATGTCTGTGGCCCTAGGTTAGATTCTGTAAATGTGATTAGCACTCTCTGTAAGCCACCTAGAGACCCTTAGGGGTTAGGGCGGGATAGCAAATCGAATTAATAAATAAATAAAAATAAATAAATAAATAAAAATAGAAGGAATAAACAGGGAAGTGTTACAAGATAAAATAAAAATTGGAGTGCAATGGAGTATCTATATTGAGGAAATGTACCTAATTTAGTCCCTGTGCAAACAGAGAAAAGAAATATGGTAATGTAATCACTGGCAAACCATGCATCAGTCATAGGAATTCCTTGAGGGATCTCCTGCAGACTGGTTGCCGTGGAAGTTTTCTACATTATAGAAGCCACAAGGCTGGTGAGAAGTCTTGCACAGTGCAGGAAACCCATTAACTCAGTTCTGGTGCCGACAATCTCATTTCTGCAGACCTTCACAGCTGCTAAAGTTTGTAAAAGTAGTTGTAAGTATTCCGACCCCCTGTCCCTCAGGAGGGGTCATTTCAACCAGCAATGGACCCCATAGGGCTACCCCAGGAGTCCATATACCAGGCAATTTGACATAAGAGGGCACAAAGATAGACACCAGGACTGGCAGGCCCCATAATCATGCCTAGGAAGTGACCCTGGAAAGCACATCTGACTTTGCTCTCACAGCTGTGACTCCCCCCGCCAACATCTGCATACTCTGGACAATGCCCCAGAGTTACTTCTTTCAATCTCAGTTGCTAAACCTATCAATTGGATCTCATCTTTCCTCCTCACATCTCCTTCATAATAGAAAACCCTGACTCCTACTACTTTCCTACACCCTAAACCCAGGTGGCAGTATTGTGTCCATTTTCATTAGTTTAAATTAGCAATCCATTAGTCCTTCAACTACCGGAGAAGTAATCAGGAACCCAACCTAAATTGTACTTTGCATCTAGAAGAGAATCTCCAGTCCCTTTTGTCTACTCTTGGGAACTCTATAAAAAGTCCCCAAACTACATTGTTTCATCCCTGATTTATATCATCAGTTCTTTGTTCTGAGGGACCCCACATATTAGCAAGCCTTTTGGACATGTCTTTGAGTATAACTAGCTCAACAAAGCCCCAGTCTCTGTGTGTCTGCCCTGGGCTCCTACTGGCAGGTCACCCCCACATTTGTTTCAGTTATTTTCCATCTTTTCAGTCCATGGACTCCTAATCTCCTGAGTAGGTAAAGTATATGTCCCCTCCTATTATTCCTGCTCACCTCTGTACTTCCATTACTTGTGTATATGATTTAACATGTGTTTTATTTCTGTATGTGTACACTTCATTGGGATTTTCTTCTGTTTAATAAAAACAACCCCTTTGGTTAAGCAACTGTCTGGTTATTGAGAATTCTCTTAAAAGGAAAAGCTCTGTAAACACAGGTTGAAAGATCCTTGCTAATACCCCACCTCTCGCTGAGACCTGCCATTTAGCTAATTTCCCCCCGGAAAGTGAAGGCAGTGATTCAGCTTCTTAAATCTACACTGGTAGGGGTAACATAGCATCAACTGACCAATTTCTTTAGCTCAGAAGATCTTTTAATGGCAAAGTTCTGCAAGCAGAAAATAATAGCCCTGGGGTGGGCTGCTATATTCCAGATCTGACCTAGAATCTGCGTGCCCCTTCAATAGTAAGGTCATTGTCCTCAGGTAAAGACAAGGACCAATTTCACACAAGAGCTGTGCCACGGTCGCACCTCCCTTTGTCCTGCTTCTATTGGTAAATTTTCCACTTGAAGCCACGTGGCCGTGTTTTGACCTGCGGCTTCGCCCGATTTTCGCTGTGGTTTCATGATCCTGTTTTTTGAGGATCACTTTCTTCTCTTGTTGATGGGTTATGCTGAGGAAGAGGGTGGGGGAGGGTAGGTGATTGGATTATATTGCTGTTATATTTACTATCCTATGTGGAAAAACTTTCTTCTCTCTGAAGAAAAAGTGTGCTTATACCGGGAATAAAATGTTGCTGGTCTTCTGAAAAGTCCCATGAGACACCATATTTTCCCCACTCTCTATCTCCCTCCCCCTCCCTCCCCAGAGGAGGATAGGGTTGCCAAGTCCATCTTTCACCCCAGCGGGGGACTTTGAAGGCGTTCCTGGAGGGGGCGGGGCATCCCCGATGTGATGACGTCATGTTGGGGACATCCGCCCCCCCCACCCGCCCGTGTGCTGGATCTCCAGAAACGGCAGTTCCCTGCACTTAAAGGAGCCGGTGTTTCCCTTTTAAATGCAGGAGCTGGTGTTTCCCCTTTAAGAGCAGCCGCGTTTCCCTTTTAAGAGCATGAAGCTGGCATTTCCCTGCAAGCTTGCGGAGATCGGGCTTGGGAGGAAACACAGGTTCCACACACTTAAAGGAAGAGAGATGGGTGGCTGTGGGTGTTGGGGGCAGGGCTTCCCCCGCCGGCCATCTGGCCGGCAGCGGGTAGAACCCCCCCCAAAATGGGGGACCCCTGGCAAACCAGGGGGTTTGGCAACCCAACCGAGCATGCGCATTCGTAGTGTACACAAAAAAGAAAACCAGTTCGCCGCGCCGCGCGCTTCTTCGTTGCACGCAGGCGTGTGTTGTGATCGACGCCTCTCCGAAACCACGGAAGCTCCACGGTACCTCCACAGGAGGTTTGATCGCTTTACTGCGTGTTAGTTTGCCCCGGGGCAAATAGCCACGCTTCCCCCCCGCAGTTTCCTGCCCGTGTGACCGGGGCCTAAAAGTGGAAAACCAATCCTCAATGTAAATGTGAATAGATGGAGCACTGACTGGGGACGGGGGGGGGGAGAGAAAACGTGAGTATGAAAGGAATGCACCAAAAGCGCGATCATCAGAACCACCACGATACTGACAAAACCTGAAGGGGGGGGTAATACCAGGAGAGGCAGTCCTTTTTTGCCCCCCCAACCCCCGAAGGGATATTTTTTATTGCATTTTCTATAAACTACAAAGAAATAAGGGAGGGTATCTACAAACTACAGGTGAAAGGAAAGAAAAACCTCTAAAAATTCAAGAGGTGGTGGCCATTACAAAGCATATAAAAATTTGCTAAATTATTAGAGATTATTAGTTACATTGAGTGTGATCAATATATGTATGCTTATGTTATCAAAACCAGTAAAAATAACTGTTCAAGAAATACCACAAAAGAACCACTAATAATAATCCACAAGGCTAACTTCAGAGTCATTCAGCACCTCATTTCCCCCCCTTCTATTCCTCAATTGATAGTCTCATTTGGGGGCGGCTGCCCACATTGTGAATCGGAATCTTCTTCAGAAGTTGTAGCATCAGAGTCCTTGTCGCTTCCTTTGTCACTGTCGTCGCCTTCTTTGTCGTCCTCTCCTGTAGAATCAAGTTGCTGCTTCAGAAACTCCTGAGCTTTAATAGCAGTGTCAATTCTTTCTTTCTTGTCGTTTATCTTAAAAAGGATGACCTCGGGTACCAACCATCTGGAGGGGATGTTGTTTGTTTGCAAAAACCTTGCCAAGTCTTTAAATTTCTTTCTCTTCTTCCTAATTTCAAATAGAATATCTTTCAAAACCCTTATTTCCTTGCCCTCAATTTTTAGGGACGTTCCTGATGTTGCTTTCAGGATTTGATCCTTCACATGCCTTTTTGAGAATCTGACAACTATTTCCCCTGGCAGATTTTTCTTCTTTATATATTCTGAATATGATCTATAGACCACATACATCTCGTTTTGAATATAATCTGCTTTTAAATCTGCAATCGGGGTCAAAGCATCACTCAGAATTTGTTTCAGATTCTCCCCCTTAGTTTCAGGGTGCCCCTGAAATCTCAGGACAAAGTTTGCTTTTTCCATTTGTAGTTGCAAGAGCTGTGATTCATCAGATGTTCTCTTCTTCTCCAACCGCTGCACACGTTTTTTAACCTTTTTAGTCTTGGCATCCACCTCCTTCACCGTCTCGGCTGTCTGCTCAGTCTTTTTACTAATTTCGCTTAGCTGGAGCTGCTGGGCTGCAAAGTTCTGATTTAAAGTTGTCAATTGCTGGTTTATGTTTGTCATTCGTTCCAGCAGAGGCCGCAAAGAGTCTGCTAACATCTTTGAAATGTCTATGGAAGTTTCTGGTTGGCTGACCAGCTCAGCTGGACTCAACTTCCTGAAGAAAGCTTAGGTTTCGCTTGCTTATCCTTCTCAGGTTTTTTGCCCGCCATCTTTGGGGATGTTTATCTTTAACAGTAGTTTGCCAAAAGTCTCTAAAGTTCACACTAATGCTTATAAATCTCTTGTGAAGTTCTTAAAACAGCTCCGTTTTGCTTTTATGGCTGCCTCCCCCCTTTGGAGATGGCTCTGTCTTTTCTTTGTGTTTGGGAAGTTACCTCCCCCACTCACTTTTTATTGCAGGGGGGAGGCTTTCTGCCTTTATCCTGGTGTTTTCGCTTTCACAGACTCACAGTTCATGTCAGCTCGAAGACCTCGCCAAAGGTACGTGTTGCTCGCTCAGCCTCCACACACTTGTCCTGGTCAGTAGCTCGAGATCCATAGTGGATGCACAGCGGCAGGACCATCGAGGCAGAAGGGTGCCTCAATTCTCTGGCAGCGTGCCAGAGGAGAGGCAACCCTTTAGTGCCCCATAGCTGGGGGCCCAACGCAAGGGCCCCAGGGTGTGTGTGCACGATCACACCCCCTCCCAACCACTGGCGTGCAGATCGCATCCCTGGGAGCTCTCCAGGAATGCATCTGCTGTTGAGACGCCAAAAACCAGAAGAGGCAGTCCTGAAAGTATGTGGGTCCCAAACTGTTTAGGGCTTTAAAGGTTAACACCAAAACCTTGAACCTGATCCAGTACTCCACCTGGAGTCAGTGCAACTCAACGCAGCACAGGTTGAATGTGTGCCATTTGTGGGGTCCCGGTAAGGACCCGTGCCATTGCATTCTAAACCAGCTGGAGCTTCTGGGTCACTCTCAAGTGTAGCCCTATGTACAGCAAGTCCCAGTAGTCTAATCTGGAAGTGACTGTTGCATGGATTATTGTGGCCAGGTCAGGGTGAGACAGGTAGGGAGCCAGTTGCCTGACTTGGCGTAGCTGAAAAAAATGCCAGTCTGGGACCATTTGTGATATGGGCCTCCAATGATAGGGAAGCAACCAGAATCACACCCAGGATCTTGAAAGTTGGTGCTGGTGTTATGTGCATCCCGTCAAGAGCCGAGAGTCAGCATCCCAAACCTGAGTCCCCCATACCCAACCACAAAACCTCTGTTTTAGCAGAATTCAGTCTCAGCTGGCTCTGTTTCAACCATCCCATCATGGCCTCCAGCCCCTAAGTCAAATTTGCAGGGGCAGCATCTGGCCGGCTGCCCATCAACAGATATAGCTGGGTGTCATCAATATACTGGTGACACCCCAGCCTGAAACTCTGCACCAATGGGCCGGGGAGTGCATGTAGATATAGTCATAGAATCATAGAGTTGGAAGGGGCCATACAGGCCATCTAGTCCAACCCCCCGCTCAATGCAGGATCATCCTAGAGCATCCCTGACAAACAACACCGGATAGAGGATTGCCCCCTGAGGAACCCCACATACTAGTGGGTGCCTACTTGACACCCTCTCTCCCAGCACCCCCTTCTTTCCCCAACCTTGGAGAAATGAAGTAAGCCACTTCAAGACTACCCCACGAACTCCTATGTCAGTGAGGCAGTTGATCAGAAGATCGCGATCAACCGTGTCATAGGCTGTTGTAAGATCAAGCAATAACAGCAACACTGACCCGCCTTGATCCAACTGTTTGCAGAGATCATCTGTGAGGGTGACCAAGGCCATTTCTGTCTCATGGCTGGGGCAGAAACTGGTCTGGAATGTGTCCAGTGCTAAAGTGTCACTCAGGAAATTCCTGAGCTGTTCTGCCACCGCTGCTCAATTACCTGCAAAATGTGGAGTCATCCAGTGAACTTCCATGGGAGAGTGAGGATTTGAATCTGGGTCTCCAGATCCTAGTCTGACACTCTACCCATTACACCACACTGGCTCTCAACATTAAGACACAACACCTGGCGTAGCATTTTTATCAGTCTACACAACCGAGACAAATGTCTTTATCTGCTTTTAGCTCTGTCACACAACAGAGACTTTAATACTCAATGCCTCCACCTACTCTCCTGCTGCTTTTGTATACCTGGAATTGCTGCCCAGAAAACTGGCATGGTATCACCTCTGTCTCCTTCAAAGGGCCCATTGATTCACTACATGGAAGTTTCTGACAGCCCCTCAGTCCTAACAGAAACCATTCCTCCGGTCACAATCCAGAGACAAAGTTAGGAATACTTAAAGGCACTGATCTTACCTGGCCAGAGCATGCGCACATGGGAAATGCTAATGGGGGCTGGGGTGGGGGCTATTTGCAGGGAGCCATTTAATTCTTCTCCTGCCCACTGACATGTGTGGGGGCCACCAGCAATCCTAGGAAATGTAGTTTTGGTGCTTCTGATAAGGACCTACTTTCAGTTATTTGCATATGATGCCTCTTGCTTCATCACACAGACGAGGACAGCTGGTTCCCAAGGAACCTAATTGCCCCTTGAGTCTTGGGTCACATTCACACGGGCAATTTGATCTGTTGCCCTTGCTGTTCCCTTATGGATTTAAAGTGCACGATCAGACAGCAACATCTGTCTGTCATGCCCCAGTCCTCTGAGTTCCATTCCCCCCTCCCCTTGCCCCTTGTTTCTTTGATACCTGAGAAAGTCCGGTCCTGTTGGTCTGAGCTGCTTCCATAATGGATTTTCTGTTGTCTAGTCACTCAGTTGTGCACCCAAGCTGTCTCACCGATCTCTTGTTTTCTAGCCGCCATCCCCCCCCCCCAGTTAACGAGTATCGCATGACTGTATATACGCATCTCTCCCTCCAGGGGTGCTGCTCAAAACCTTGTTTGCTTTTGAAAAACTCTCAAAGAAAGACACTCCTGTTCTGCAGCTTTTGAATATTGTTTGTGGAAGGGGTAAATTGGAAAGATTAGAGGGAGGACAGCAGTGAACTCCATATCCCAGCAGTCTCTTCACTGCTTGTGCGTTAGCTCTGTGGACATAACTTTAAAAAGAAAATGGCCAACAGCCCCATGAACTCCATATCCCAGCAGGCTCATGAGTGCTTGTGGGCATGCTCAAAGGACACACTTTTGAAAAAATGGCTGACAGGCTGATTCCCTGCTTGCTGCCGTCTGTTCATGCAAGGAGAGGTAAAAGCACATTTCTTCAACGGTCTTCTCCGTGTAGCCCTGTTCTTAACCAAGTGTTGGGGCGTCTAATAAATATCAATGGCTTTGAGTCTAAGCCTTGCTCCTGATGTGCCCTTTTCTGTAGCAGAGGCAGTCCTTGGCTATGGAGCACATTCCTCTGGTACTAGGAAGCTCCATACATGCATGACCAACATCTTTCAGTGAGCACTGAAAAGCCATTGCACCATGGACAAAGCAGGATGCAAAGAGAAACAAGTCAATATTTTCTGACCTAATTAAATAGCATCACCCTTACAACAATGCTGACTGCCCTCTCAGACAGTCTTGGCACACCACATAAGAAATCATCTAATAATACCAGATGCTGCTGCTGTTTGCTGTACCTGAAACTGAGTGATCCTTTGGGTCCCTCAGAAGTTTCAGTCTTGCGTGGGGAAAGATGTATTGGATTGGCTTCCCATTTATCTAGGGGATATAAAACATGAATGCTGATTAAAGATAAAACTTTGTTTTTAATCACGATTTACGAGTAAAACAATAGTTGTGAGGCATGTTATGTTTGGAAGCTCTCTCTCACCACTGTCACCCCAGTAACATCAGTTTCAAATCATGGTGAAGACTGCTTTTAACATGACCCACAGCAATGTGAGTACTCTTGTGCTATAGCTGCTTCAGCACTAGTAATATCCAACACAACCTGGTTATGTGAGTGGGTCTAAGGACACTCAAGGATTGTGCTCAGGTAATAATGGCATACAGTTAACACACAGCAGGGGGCAGGAGTGTGCATGTTTATGTGGGGGGGGGGAAGTACACACAATGTAATATGTGATGCTGTACGTATTTGCATGTTTTCAGAATATGTGCACGGAATTTTGTATGCGTGTATTTATTTCTGTTCTGAAAACATATATGCCATCTCTCCAGAAACCTACTTGACACAGCTCATTGAGTAAAAACAAATGTTAAAATAATAAAAACAACAACATAAGAATAATCAATAATAAAACAAGCTAAGGGCATAAAAACCATTTTACAGCCTGCAGTGATATTCATAAAACAGTCCTTAGGAACATAGGTGCCTCAGACTATTACCCCAAAGAGACTTTGGAATATTTCACTGCAACTGTAGAATATCGCACTAAAGCATATAATAAGAGTTTTATGAAGTGATATGATCTTCACTATCATACTCTATGATGAATGAAACTTAGAAGACATCTTATTGTTCCACGAGGTCCTGTTCAGATGAAGCCAGTCAAAACGAACTTGTATTCCGGAAAACTTTGTCAACCTGCCCTTTTTTGGACCTCCCTTCCTTCTTCTTTGTATCATTGTCATTTATACATGGTTTGATATCAGCACTGTAAAACTTTTTCCCCATGTTTTTTGAGCATTGATTCTGTATAGCGCTTGCATACAGCTTGCTTTTTCTTTTGCATTTGAACCTTCAGGTGGGGTCTATCTCCAGGAATCACAACAGGTTTCAAAGCTACATAGATCAGTTCCCCTTAGTGTTGCTAGCTTCAAGTTGGGAAATTCCTGAAGATTTTGGGTGGAGGCTTGGGAGGACAAGGTCTGGGGAGGGCAGATACCTCTGCAGGGTATAATGCCATAGAGTCCACCATCCAAAGCAGCCATTTTATCCAGAGCAACTGATATCTGTCAGTTGGAGAACAGTTGTAATTCTGGGTGATCTCCAGCTCCTGGAGGTTGGTAACCCTAGCTTCCCATGGAGGAAATGGCTGCTTTGGAGGGTGGAGTCTATGGTATTATACTCCTTTGAGGTATCTCCCCTCTTCAAACCCCACCCTCCCCAGGCTCCACCACCCCAAATCTCTAGGAATTTCTTAAACTGGAGTTGACAACCATATCTCTTTCTTACCCTACAGCCAACCTATATTTATGTGTCCCTCTGTCTTAGACTGCCCCACCCAGCAGCCTCTACCTAGGAAAACCATGACCCACTTGTGAGTGTCAGCCACTGGGCGAGGCCCACTTGTATGGCAGGGAATCCTCAATGGCTTGTATTCCCCTCTCCACACTATTCCTCTTTCCCAGGCCCACCTGCATGATAGGGAACCCTCAAGGACTTGTGGGGGGTATCACTTTCCCCTGTATCCCCCTCACTGCACAATTTCAACTTTCCCTCCCCATGGAAACCCCATATCTTCTCCCCTTTACCTGCCTTATACTCTCCTTCTCAGCCATTCACCAACCTATCTTTTGTCCCCCATTTTCAGTTATATTTATTATTTATTTACTTCATTTATACTCCACTTTTTTCCACAGTGGGGACCAAAGCAGCTTACAGTATTCTCTTATTCTCCTTTTTATCTACACAACAACCCTGTGAGGTAAGTTACACTGAAAGTATGTGACTGGTCCAAAATCACCCAGTGAGCTTCCAAAGATTCGAACCTGGGTCTCCCAGACCCTACTCTGAAGCTGAAATGGCTACACCACAATGGCTTTCATAGAGCGGCTGCTGTTGAGCAGTAGCAAGCAGCCAGACCTAGTTTGGTCATGAAGGTCAGATGGCATCAAGTTACTCAGAGGTTGCAGCCAGGCCTCAGGTTGCCAACATCCATATGGGGACTGGAGATCTCCCAGAATTACAAGTGAATTTCAGATGACAAAGATCTGTCCACCTGGAGAAAATGGCTGCTTTGGAGGGTGGACTTGATGGTATTATATTTGGCTGAGACCTCTCCCCTTCTCAAACCCTGTCCTCCTCACACTCCACCACAAAATCTCTAGGCATTTCCCATCCTGGAGCTGGTAAGCCTAGTCAAGCCTGGCCCCAATGAGTCCTTTCTCAAAGGCCATAATAGGCCTGGAAAAGACCCTGCCCTCTCCCCTTGCCTTTTTGTCACAGAAACCCAGCTTTGAATACTATAGTTGCCTAGCAACAGCCACTGAGAGAATCCATTGCTTAAAGCTTCAGACATTCCTTTTATCATTTTTAGGTTTTTTAAACCACTCAAAGTATTTTGTTTTTAGATTTGACATTTTTCTGCAGACCTGGGCCCCTTTTCAAGTTTGTAGAAAGATCTGTCTTGCCTGTTCACAGCTCCAGTCACTGGATTTAGAATGTAAGAGGATATTTGTAATACGTAAAGCCACCCGCCTATACTCAAGCAGAGTCAAGGACATTTTGGAATCAGCCCAAAAGAAAACTCAGCCCACCTCCTTGCACCTACTTTCACCCTCCTTAAAACCTGAAACCAGTTTAGATTTAAAAAATATATATATATCACACCCTCTTTCTTAATAGGTACCATCAATTTTAGGTATGGGTTAGGTAATTGTGAGTACAAATGTGTGTTAGGTACGACCATCTCATCCCAGTGAAATGTACTTAACTTTTTCACTAAGGGGTGGCTTTGTTCTTTCTCAAACACTTATTGAAATGCATGAATCCCTTCCCCTTATACTTCATACAGTTCTCCTTGAACACAAGAAATGTAACCCTTTAAATTAGAGGATTCTACCCCATACCACGCAATCATTCATGTCTACACAACTAATTTTAAAGAAGGCTACAGTGTTGGTCCTATTTATTCACAACTGTGTACATCAAAGAAATTTAAATGGTGTTTGCCCCAGTTTGCAGTATTTCCATTACTCACCTGCAGGAGAAATCTTGGTAATAAATAAACATACAAATGCAGGATTTAGAATAACCAGAGATAAAACGTATGTTTTATGGCCCCATGAGAAACAATATGTCTAAGCTGTGGTTGCCATCAGGCAGTTCACCCACAAAAGTGGGCAGAAAACAGACATCTTGTGAATTAGTTCTATGCTCATCTAAAAATACAATGAGGTGAAAAGGAATATTCAGATGTAGTTCAGCACATTTCTTTTCTTTTCTTTTTGTATTTTTTAATGTGCATGTGTGTGTGTACACCTGGAAGTCATGGCGACCTCTGGTGACTGACCCCTATTGGAGGCCTGGAGGATATTCAGAGAGGTGGCAGAATAAAGCCTGCCCTGCCTCCTGACTGCTGGTATTCCAAGGAGGTCTCCCATTAGGCTTGCCAAGTCCCCCCGGGGGGCGGGGAAACCCCCGCTCCAGAGGCCTGTTCCCCACTGCCGGCAGATCGGGCCCCGGGGGGAACCCCACCCCGACGTGCATGTCACCCGGAAGTGACGTGACACCGCCGGGCACGCTGGGGGCGGGGCCACGGTCATCCGAGGGAAAACTCTATGGTTTTCCCTCAGATGGTCGTGGCCCCGCCCCCAGCGTGCCCGGCGTCGTCACATCACTTCTGGGTGATGTGCGTGCGGCTCCTGCATGTACTCCCAGAGCAATCCGGGAGTCCCCCGCTCCGGATACAGGTAACACTTGGCAACCCTATCTCCCATCCAAGTACTTTACTTTGCTCTGGTTAGACTTCACCTAGAGTATTGTGTTCAGTTTGGGGCACCACAACTTAAGAAGGATATAGACAAGCTGGAATGTGTCCAGAGGAGGGCAACAAAGATGGTGAAGGGTCTGGAGCAGTGTTCCCTCTAAGCTGAGTTAGTGTGAGCTACCTCACAGTTTTTTAGCCTCCACCTCACACATTTTTTGTCTTAGCTCAGGAAGAACGGCTTCAGAGCAGACTAATTTATGCAGTAGCCAAATCATTTGCTCACAATTTTAATGCCAGTAGCTCACAAAGTAGAAATTTTGCTCACAGGATTCTACAGCTTAGAGGGAACAGTGGTCTGGAGACCAAGTCCTATGAGGAAAGGTCGAAGGAGCTTGGGTGTGTTACACCCTTACAACTGTATGATTCTATGATTCTACTTGCCAGAGTTGAACCTGCTTAGCTTCCGAGAGCTGATGAGACTGGACTTGCCTGGGCGATCCAGGTCAGGCTGCTCAGCACATTTCTTATGAGACTACATCAGAATATGGGCATTATGATTTCAAGACTTGCCCAACATTGATTTTTAAATGCATGAAAACCCAGAGGGAGCACACCTGTGACATCACATTGCCATTCCACAGGCGCTCACAACTCACTGGTTCCATGCGCCACAATCAACCTGGATTGGAACTAAGCAAGATGCATTGAGGGAGTATGTGATGTCATTAGGCCCCACCCCATGACATCATGTGGGGTTTTGGGATGTGGGTTTTTTTCAATACTTAAATGTGACTCTTTTGTCATCACAGTGCAAGAAACCAATCCAGAAAGTGAGCAGAGCAGAAGGCCAGCAGTCCATAGTGCTTGGGGCCTTCTCTGTCCTTTCCTTCCTTCCTCCTACCCTGTGCCATCACCACTGCCACTCCCCTTCTGCCTTGCTCCCGCCAGTTGCCTCATAGCAAGAAGTAGAACAAGACCTCATGAGCCGGCTCCCAGGCAGCAAGCCGTACTTTCTCCACTGGCATTCTCCTGAGAACTGGAGCTCACACGAAAGTGAGGGGAACCTGAGGAGGTGCCTTGACCACACACCCAGGCATCTAGCCCTCTTGGCAGCTTGCCAGCCCTGTTTATGTACTTCAGGGGCACCCAGCTGCCATGACACTGCTGAGCTGGCCCCACTCAGAACTGCAGCCATGTGGGGGCACAGAATCCAGAAACATCTGCTAAGCCACCAGAACTGGCAGGGGCCCTTGGGCCACAGTACATGCATTGGTGTGCCACAAGAGGCCCCTAGACCATACCTTGCATACCTCTACAGTACTAGATCTGCCTTTCTAAGGCAAATGCTTCTATGGAGGAAGCCAGATGCCAGCTTTGTAACCCACACTGCTCTTCTTCCTCAAACAAATGCATGAAGATCCCCACCGCATATTATCTGTCCCTCTCCTACTTTCCTGGATTGCTGTGTGCCAAATGGGAATCTCCCCCCAACAATGTATCAAAGTGTCTTGTTTCTTCACCTAAGCATGAAATGAGGCTCTGCTAACAGAGCTCACAGAAGAAGGTGCATTTTCTTGGACGGATGGCAACTTTGATTCACACCACCATTTCCCATTGAACTCACTCCCCCAGCCCAAAAGCCTGCTCTAGCTTGGCTTCACATAACTTGCTATAGGAAGACTCAAGAATAGCTAGAAACTCAAAGCAGTGGGGTTCCCAACCTCCAAGTGGGGCCTGGAGATCTCCCAGAAGTACAAGTGACCGCCAAACTAGAGAGATCAGTTCCCCTGGAGAAAATGGCTATTTCAGAGGATTGAATCTATGGCACTATACCTGATTAATGCTCCTCCCCCATCTCCCCCAGGCTCCATCCTCCAAATCTCCAGGAATTTCCAACATGGAGTTGGCAACCCTAGCAAGTATATGCAGACACACTCTTTTTTTGCAGCTACAGCCTGCCTGGCATGCAGGAGAAGGGTGGCTTTTTTCTTCTTCACACAGTTGGGAAGAGAAGTTGGGAAGGCTCCCCACTACAGATACCGAGACTGACTCCCCCCTCCTTGCTGAGCTCAGCTAAAAGAGAAGGCAAAACTGTTTCCAGCACCAATTCATTGTCACCATTTTACGGTGATTTTAAAATGCTGTGATGGCCCCTATCCACTGTGGGCTTGTAGTGCTGCTGTCACCCACCACTTCTGATTCAAACCACTTTTGAACACTCCCCTACCCAGACTAAAACAGAACAACAACAACAAAACGTCTACTACCTTAATGTGCTACAGTGCTGCTGAACAGAGGAATCCATGACTGGCATGAGCTAGCAAGCTAAGGTGGGAAAAGGACTGTGTCACATACTTCAGAGCACAGCAGGAGCAACTACTTTGTGCAGGAAGCAAAGTGCAAAAAGAAAGCCTGGGAGGGAGATGAAGAAGGAACAGAGACTCTCTCCCGCATTGACAAAGCCTGGGAGGGAGAAGAGAGGGAGAATCTCTCCCTCATTGGCAAAGCCTGGGAAGGAGGAAGGAAGGAGACACCCTCTCTCATTGGCAGAAGACTTATGACAGATTTCACACCAACCCCCTAGTGCTGATTGGAGGGGCATGGCCAGGGCCAGCCCCAGGTTTTTTTGCAGGGAAGGCGAGGATACCTGCTTGCACCACCCCCGGTGTGCCCAACAATTTCTGGCGCCAAGCCGTAGCATCTGGGAGGGGATTTCAGGCAAGCCACACAGCGAGAAGTGCCTCTCCTCCTCCTGCTCCTGACCACCAGCCAAGCGACTGCAGCAGCTTCCGAGTTCCAGTTAATCTCCGCCTCTCCCTCCGTCCACTCCTCCCTGTACCTGCCCGGGACCATCCCTCCCTCCCTCCCTCCCTCCCTCTAGCGAGGCCAGTTGCCTTCAACCGGCCTTTCAGGTGCCGAAGAAGAGAGGCAGCCATGGCTTATTTCCAGGTGCATGTGTGTGTGTTGGGGGGGGGGGGGAGTCGAGCGGGCAGAGTCAAGTGGGTGGCCGCCTTCTGATAGTGGCAAATGCGCAGCAGCACCGGAGCATCGGGCGCTGCGGAGGGAGCACGGCGAGACACTCATTAACCTACTTTCCCACACAGTTGATGGCCGAGCAGGACGCAAGGCAAGGGAAGGGAGGGGAGGGGAAGGCGGGGCGGCAGGCAGGCCAGAGTGGCGCCCTCGTCAAACTGGTACCCAGAGGCAGCTGTCTAAATTTTGTCTATGATGGGCAGGCCCTGGGCATGGTAAATGATTGATGGGGGCCCACCCCTTTGTGCACCACGATGGCTATATCCAAAGACTCTGTACCAGGGAGAGCCAGAACCACTTGCCAATAACCCAGCAGCAAAAGTCACTGCTGGGCATGGAAGCTGCATAGAGGCACAGGACTCCCTCCCAAGAGACACCCTGCCCTACCAGACAGATTCCCTCTGCGCCCCCACATTTCAAAGGGGCACCTTGAGGGCCAGGCTGCATCAAAATGATTGCAGCGCCTCAGCCATGCAGAAAACTCTCAAAACATCCATTGGTGAGCTCATTTCCCCCACCCCACCAAGTCTCCACTGCAGGGCTACTAGGTCTCTAGCTCCCAAAGGTTCATGGAGTGGGGCCTGGTGATTTCATAGGGCTACTAGAAAACAAACATCCAGTACCCAGGTAGGCAGAACCTGGCAAGAAATGCTCTGTTCATCCCACATGTGCAAAGGGAAACTCCCTGCCATCCAGATATGCATAAGCTAAAAGCAGTAGATAGATGTATATAACATGAATGCATGAAAAGCAAATACAGCAGAGACCCCAAAGCCCATCCAAGGCAGGGAGTTTCAGGCAGGGTGCCTACTTTCCCCTGATCTCACCCCCACAGCCTCTCCTTCAGAAAGAGAACGCCCAGATAAAGGTTATAATAAACTAGGAGCAAAGCCCATTGTGGAGGAAGACAATGAGCCCTAGAAAGACATGACGCAGGTGCCCCTGGTCCCCTGCTTTCTCCCCTGTCATGACCCCCCTGGAGTCAAGGGGCGAGGGAGCAGCCTGTGACCAGCTTCATGGTCGGGCGCGGCCGGCAGGCTTCGGGCGACCTCCAGCAGACTCCGGCCTGGTGGCACGCCGGCCCCCATCTAGTCAGAGCCCGTGCAGCTACCGGTAGTCGGGTGCAGACGACCATGGTGGCGGCAGCAGGATCATGCTTGACCTGAGCGCCCCCCCCCGCGCTGGAGTGGCCAGCACATCCATCATCCAGTCGAAGCCCGGGTGGCCACCTGTAGCCGGGCTCAGGTGAGGATGACCATGGTGCCGGTGCAAGCGGCAGGATCAGGCTGAGCCCCCTTCCTCCCCCTGCTGGAGCGCCCGTCCCATTCGTCGTGCAGTCGCACGCAGCCTGGGCAGCTACCTGCACTCAGGCCAGGATGACCACGGCGGTGGTAGTGGCATGATCAGGCTCAGGCCCCTGGCCACTGGAGCATCTGACTCGTCCATCCGCTCCAAGGAGAGTGAGGTCGAGATGCTGGGTGCTGCCTCTGTGGGTGGGACCACGCCAAGGGAGGCAGCAATGCAGCCAGTGGAGACAGACGCCTTGTGAGTGACACACCAGGGCGCCAACCAATTCAGGAGCATGTGGAATGTTCTGGAGAGTGCCACCACCAAAAGGCTTTTATATATAAAGAGGTAATGGTCTTATAGAACTGCCCCATTAACAGAACTTCCAGCATCACATGTATTTGATTCCTCATACTATTGGGGCAGGGAGGGGGGATTCCAAGACATAAAATACAGAAGATAGAGCTGACACCATGTTTCCAATCAGAGGAAACTGGAAAAGCAGCAATGAGGAAACCCGGTTGCCTGGATTTAGGGGAGGGGCCATGGCTCAGTGGCAAAGCACCTGCTTTGCATGCAGAATATTACAGGTTCAATCCTGGCACTTTCCCTTAAAGGAACCAGGTTGCAGGTGATGTGAAAGACTTCAGGTAAGACTCTGGACAGCCATCTGACTTTGAAAGACCTGTGGTCTGACTCAGCAACGCTAAGCTCTTTATGAGTTCATCAAGGCTGCATAAATATTGGTTCAGTTATGTTTGCAGGTAGTCAATTAACAGACAGGCTGTTTGCAGTTTGTTTGCATCTGTTCACAGGAACAGGCTACTGGCCGCCATGAGAAACCAACTCCCCAGCTGATGAGAGATTAGCTGTGAGTCAGCTTTTGTTCTCTTGCCAGGGAAATTTTATAGTGTACACAGCAAAGGAGGGGGATCAGGAGCCCAGCTGATTCCCTTTCCCCCCTTCCCACCTCACATTTTTCCTGTGGCATTTGGTGGAACCTAGAGGGCAGTGCCCTGCTGCCTTTGAGGCTTCAAAACACATGAGGTTGGCCTAGCATAATCAGGCGGGCATCATTTTGCCACATTTGGCTTGGCCTTGTAAGGGATGTACACTGTTGGCCTTTCCCCTCTGCTGCAGAGATCTCTGGACATGTAAGTTGTACATGGCATTACTTGCATCATCAAGATAACTGCCCCACCTGATTATGCCACATTTTGTTTATTCACTGCTGGGATTCCCCAAATCAAACTGGAATGTGTCATTCCAGTATTTCTGTCTCTATGTTAATTCTAGGGTTGCCAGCCCCCAGGTTCCAGTGGGGCTTCTCCCACTTTTGGGGGCTGTGATCTGCCACTGGCCAGTTGGCTGTCAGGGGAAACCCCACCCCCAAATAGGGATGTTGTCAGGCGACGTTCCTGATGCAATGATGTCACCCGGAAGCAACGTCGTCATCACGTCATCAATGTCGCATTGTAACCAGTGTTCCCTCTAAGCTGAGTTAGTGTGAGCCAGCTCACAGTTTTTTAGCCCCCGGCTCACACATTTTTGTCTTAGCTCAGGAAGAATGGCAGTAGCCAAATCGCTTGCTCACAACTTTAATGCCAGGAGCTCCCAAAGTAGAATTTTTGCTCACAGGACTCCACAGCTTAGAGGGAGCATTGTATGTAACACTCTGTTTCTTTGGGCAAACTGTATGGTTTTGAAGCATCCACTCACTAAGGGAGGTCTTCCTCCTCCAGCTCTAGGGAGTCCTCAGAAAGTCCACAGCTTTTTTCCCACCCCAAGGCTGCTTGTACCATCACTTCATATGGTTCATGTGCCATTTTTTCCTGCAACTGACAGATGCATATGTCTGGAGGCAACCCTTCAGTGGAAGGCCATTGGCTCCCCACCGGGGCTAGCATCCCCAAAGGGCACCAGCCATACAGTATCTCAAATGGGCTGAGCCCTGTGGAGGCTTATGGGGATGGCAACGTGACATGAAAATCAGCTTAATTCCAAGGGTCCTACACAATTGCCTCATGAGGGCAGCCCAGAGTCCGTCAGGATTTCTTCTGGCAACTCCATCATAGAAAAGACTCCAGTAATCTGCATTGTGCAGAGGGGGACAGCCTCAAGGAAAGGGGTGGCATATTATACTATCCCCAAGGTGTAATGGATGCTTTGAGTAGTCAGCAGCCCCACAAAGTACATAGCTATCTGGTGGAAAGGCATGGGATGACAGCCAGAGGTACTACAGGGGCTCTGGGCAATGTCTGGGAGGATGCTTTTTGGCATATTGGGCATGACTGGCAGTAGGCTTTCACATCCAGAAAAGGAGACAGCCAAAAGAAACGGTCTAGGACCGAGACCTGGGTTCGGGTCAGTCCCTGGTGCCCTGCCCACTCTTAGTTGTGAGCAAATTATAGGATTTCTGGGTGATAAAAGGAAGACACCAGAAGCTGTCAGATTTTCCCACGTCCTTAGGATTCTTTGGTGATTTGGGGCCAGCCCCCCCCCCGGTTCTTTCTACACAGGGGAGACAATGCAGAGAGGGTCCTCCACCTGCCCCTCACTTACTGCAACCTTGTTTCTCCACCGCTGAAGGGTGTTGTCCACCTCCTGTGCCACAAGGGATTGGCTTTTCAAGCTTGCTGTCATGGTGCCTCCACTTCTGCTGCTCCAGGGTCAGGACCCAGGCCTTCTCTGTTGTCATCCCCCGGGAGGATCTCTTTCCCCTGGATGGCCTGGCAAAGGATACTGGGAACCCTGGGATTTCCCACCCCAAGAGGACTGGGTATGGCAGGCTGTCCACACAAAGCACTTCTATATGTAAGGGTGAATCACCCAGTATCGCTGGGATCCTTACCACTAGGCACTCATAGGCATGTCGGGACACACGTTACCGTGGTCCAGTGCTGAACTAGGAGAGTGTTAGGAACAAAGTGGGCCTGTATCATGGAGATGGTACTGCTGGAGTCTAGGAGGACCCTCAACTTCTTTCTGAAGATGGTTATGATCATGGTGAAATTTCGATAATGGGTGCTGCTTGGCTGGACAGCATTATTTCCCACCCAGTGTCACGGGACACTCACACTGACAGCCCCCCATCTGTCCACAGGTATAACAAGAACCCCAACTCAGCGTCTGGTCCCTCCGCATCAGGGGCTGCTGGGGCTGCTGCAGGTAACAGAGTTTGCTGTGGAGCAGATTGCACTCGAAAAGCACTGTGTAAAGTTTGGCTCAAAGTCTCTCCCTTGATTGGGTCCTAGCTGACTTTCCCTAGGCCCTAGAAAGCCAGGCCAGCAGCTTGTCATTTTGACTGGAACACAGGGGCCATCAATTGATGCTTCCCCACTTTTTGGTAATAGTGTCTGTGGTTGCCTAGTTCTCCAGGAGTGCAGTTAGCTTTGAGGGAAGCTTAATGGTTAAAATGAGCCGAAGCAGTTGTAACTATGTCAAACAATGGCAGAATTATGGGTCTTTCTGAGGAGCAGACTGCAGAGTAGCAAAACTTAGCAACACTTAGGCTGATTTCGCACTAGAGCTGCCTTGATGTTGCGCCGCCGTTTGCCCCGATACTATTGGTCAATTTCACCCCCGAAGCTGCGGGGCTGCATTTTGACTTCGCCCGATTCCCCCCGCAGTTTCGTGATCCTGTTTTTTGAGGATCACAAAAGTGCGGAGGAAATCGGGCAAAGCCGCGGGTCAAATGCAGCCCCGCGGCTTCGGGTGTGAAATTGACCAATAGTATCAGGGCAAACGGCGGCGTAACATCGAGGCAGCTCTAGTGCGAAATCAGCCTTAGAGATAAGATGAGAAAGGGGGGTGTAAATAATTTGGATGGCAAGGAATAGCCTTGACTCACATAGACACTAACAAATATGCATGCCTAATAAACACATTAATATTATCTGTCCCGCCCCAACTACTTTAATAAGTAATTTAAATGCACACATGGTCTATGTTCAAGGAGGGGGGTCATGTCAAGGGGTTGTATGTTTTATTGTGTGTGTTATAGGCGGAACTGAAAGAATTGTAAGCTCCCATTACCCGGAAAAGGGGCAGGGCATACCGGCCAGTGAGAGGTGATATATGGAGGATGCTTGGAATGTTAATCTGAGTTCATCTGCACTCCTTTTATCGTGCAATAAAGCAATCAAAAGATATTCCTGACTGACTGTTCTTTTCTGAGTGGTTCATGTTGCTTCCTGGAGGGGCCAGGGAGCCAGGCACACACAACCTGTTTATGTTTCAAACAGCTTCTTCATGGAGGTTGGTTCACTTTGGAGCATCCAGGCCCTTTTATCTCCTGGCACTATCTGTAGCACCTGCTCCACCACCACCTTCTCCATAGGAGTAATTTCTCCAGGGGTCTTGGGCCCCAGCAAACAAGTGGCTAAGTCAGTAAATTCTGAGACTACCAGTTGGGGATGATTACCATCTTCCCACCATTGGGCTCCGAAATACTGCTGAAAGGTTTCCTCAGTTATCTTGTAGCAATCTAAAATAGCTGTCTTGAGGACATCATAGCTGGCCATCTGGTCCTTTGGTAAGGCCTGCAAAGCGCTGCTTGTGCCATGCCTCCTTCCGGCTGTGGATTCCTGTTGCTACCAGCCCACCACCACTTGCTGCTGCCTTTTGCATCCTACCGGGGCCCTCCAAGCACTGAAGTGAGGCGGGAAGCTGATCCCCTGGCATTGGGCAGAGCTTGCACAGCCAAGATCCAATGACTCCCGTGGCAGGACCTGATGTCTGCCTCCTCTTCCTCCCAGGTAAGTAAAAGTTCAGGAGCCCCAGCCCCAGACAGAAGGGCAATGGGGTACCCTGATGAGTGAGACGGGGCAAGGGGGAGGGGAGCACGAGGGAAAGAACTGAGATTGAAGAAAAGAAAAAGGGGACAACTGGGGAAGGACATGAGGGGGTAGGAAGGACAAAGAAGGGGGAAGCAAAGGAGACCTGCTTGGAGACAGGTGGTGAGTGGGGATTTGGATTTCCCCTGCCCACAGGGCTTCACTGATATCTACCTGTACCATCCTGTTCACAGGCTGCAGAAAATCCAGCAGACACAGCTTTGACCCAGTTGCCTCACTTCTTTAATATCCAACATAGACAGCACTATATTGTCCCACGTTCCAGTTTAGAAAAGAACAGTTCAGTGAATGAGATTGCATCTCTGCCTTCACTGCAGATGGGTTTCAACTGGAAGAATGTATGCAAAGCTAAGTGGCTGGCAGTGCACTTCCAGGTGTCTGGGTGGGGAACTCTGATGGATTTATTATGACCTCAGGACAGATCTCCGCTGGTGAATGCCACAGGCCAAAATGGTACTATGCACACTGGTTTCTTGTAGATGGTGTTTGGGGATGATACAATTGTTCCTGGTGTTCTAAAACCCAGGCAGGAATAATTAAAACACTTTAAACCAGGAAGCAGCCATTAAATATGAGCAGGGCTTTTTTGGTAGAAAAAGCCCAGCAGGAACTCATTAGCATAATAGGCCACACCCAACAGCAGAAACTCATGAGCATATTAAGCCACACCCATGATAGCACAGCTCATTGGCATATTAGGCCACACACACCCATGTTACCAGAAGTGTGGTCATCCAGCCACACCCACCTTTTGCTTCTTATTCTGTTTACTTTGTTGTCAAAACCCTGGGCTTTTTTTGTAGCAGAAACTTATTTGCATGTTAGGCCACACACCCCCAATGTAGCCAATCCTAATGAGTTTCTGCTGTTAGGTGTGGCCTATTATGCTAATGAGTTCCTGCTGGCCGTGGCCAACTCAGGAGCCAGCCGGTACTCCGTTCCTGTGCGTTCCTGCCCAAAAATAGCCCTGAATATAAGTATTTTAGATGTAATTGAAATACACAGGAAAAATGCACAGAACAATTTAAGACTTCACTACTGAGACTGCAGATGGTGAACTGCATGTTTAAATGCTCCCCCTTCTCATGGAAAACTAGCACAGCAGAGACAATACTCATTTGAATACCTTCTCCCTGGCATGAAAGCTTCTTATGTACAAGCTATTTTAAAGGTTTGGATTCAATAATCCATCTACATAAAGAGTACAGATGTTTGCCATGTTCCCTTCTCCAAGCAGTCTCTCCTTACCGTGGTGCTGATGCTATTTCACTCTCTGCACTATAGCCCTCCCACTTGTGGGATTATTGGTCCACATGGGCCTGACCCTAACTTTCCTATACTCAGCAAGAGCTGTAAGGGGTGGGCGGACATGGAAAACATCCATGCTCCTTGCACTAATGGATTGTGGGATCCAACCCAATATTCATATACACATCCTTACAATCTGAAGCGATACAATCTTGGTATAAATTCTTCCTTTAAGGATTAAGTTGTCCTCAAAACTGGGTGTTGGAGTTCCTTGACTGGAAATCCTTGTGTGTGTTATGGTACTAAACAGCTACCAGTGGGGAGAGAATAATAGCTCCCCCCAGGCTTTTATTTATGAGAGGGGAAAGAAACCAGACATAATCCATGCTCCTACTGTGTTTTCAACTTTTTGAAGCGAAAAGTAGTGGAGAAGATTTGGGTCAGAGTTCTCAAATGAAGCACTTGGGCACCAATGGGTGGATGGCAGGGGAGACAAACTATAGACAAGTAAATATGCATGGAAGAATATGAATAAATGTGTGCTCTCAGCTACGCCCATGTCAATGTTACTAAGGATTTGTTCAGTGAAGTTCTGTGCTATAAACATTGTCTTAATTAGCTGCAGTAGCAAAAGTCACTGAGCATGTGGCTTTAGTCTTTAAAAAAAATCTCAAATGCATATCTTTGAATCAATTTGTGATGAAGTTGTTTCTGCAAAAATTGGAATCACCATAATCCCTTTCAAGGAAGGTAATTGTCTATCTGACCATGCATCATCTGGTTAATTTCCTCTTCCCCGGTCTGAAAGGGTTTTGGCTGAACTCCTATAGTGTATTTTATTTGCAAATGTGATTCATCCCATATCATTGCTATTTAGCTGAAGGCAGAAGACACAGTATTGTGTAAAAGCCACTGCTATTGAACCAAATACATGTTCCAGACATGGGGTGATGTACAAATCTAAATGTGTGAAGGAGATCCCCTTACAATCATGCAAGATGCAGCTTACGTACAAACTATATTCATGACATTGTTACATAACACAATGTTCCAACATGGGAATCTGCCACTGGAACTGGTCCATATGCTAGTGACTGTAGTATGCAAATCAGTTAGCTTCCTAACCCACCTGTGCATCCTGAAAGTTGAAAAATTACAGAGTTAAGTGAGGGATGGCTTCATCTATTGCACCACATGATCCAAGAAATGCATCTGTGGCTCAGTGGTACAGCATCTGCTTGGCATGCAGAAGTTCCAGGTTCAATCCCCAGTATCTCCTGTTAAAAGATCTGGCAGTAGGTGATGTGAAAAACCTCTGCTTCAGACCTTGGAGAACCACTGCCAGTCTGAGTAGACAATACTGACTAGGGATGGACATGAACAGGGAAAATGTGGTTCAGTTTGTGGCATGCCCAGTTCACGAACCATGAACCACCACAAATGTTTAACCACCTCATGAACCTCCTGAACCCCCAAGAACATGCCCACAGGAAAGTACTTTCGGTCCTTAATAGAAAGTGCTTTCTGCCATTGATAGGCAGTCATTTTGACAGGCACAGGTTCAGGGGGTTCAGGAGGGCATAGAATGGATCCTGTGCCAGCTATTTACATCAAAGTTACAGGGAACCTCCCCCAGATGCTCCTCTACATGCCCTCCAAGTTGTTGCTTTGAAGTTATGTAAACATTGTGATTGAGAGGAGACTGTCTGGAAAATTATCCACTCACAAACTTGCTGAACCTCCACAAACAGCTTAAAAGTTCATAGAAAGCTCATGCTGGTTGATGTGCTATGAACTTCACTTTGCAAACCACGAACTGGCCAAAACTCATCATGAACTTTGGTTCATGAGCTGGTTTATGCCCATCCCTAATACTGACTTTGATGGACCAAACGCCTGATTCCTGTGTTCATCACAAACGTTCAGAGGCACTAATTCAGACACTGTAAAACTCTGAAAACCAGTGCCAAGAGAGACATCAGGAGAAGACCTCAGCCTCTATGCCCTGTTGCTGGATCTCCAGATAAACGAAGTGGTCACAGTGTGAGCCAGGATGCTGGAATAAATGGAACATTGGTCTTCTTATGTTTCTCTGGACGCCTGTGGCTTCTTGTGTGGATACTGCCAAGGCCCAATTCTAATTGGTGGCTTTTACGGGCATTTTTAGTGATTTGCTTTATGTTATTAACTTGGATTTTTTAAATTAATATTATTTATTGTTATGATTTGTTCTTATTGTCTATTTGCTTTGTTTTGTTTTATTGTTGTGAGCTGCTCTGTGGCAGGCTTGATTTTTGTTATCAAGTTGAGTTTCTTGAACAAGAGCTATTTTATTGGCCAGCAAGATTCGCAACATGCACAGGCATTTAGACTTGCTTACACCCTCAATATTCATTTGGCAGATTCAGATGCAGTCCCCTGCACCCTTGTCAAGTAGACCTAAGAAGGACTGTTTGATTGTTTCCATATGAGTAGTGTAGCCAGGAGATCCTACAATTGCCTGGCAGCCAGTTCTATGAGATTTCAAAGACACTGTAGGCCATCAAGAGCTGAAAGGCACTAGGCTTTGACTGCATCCATAATGAGTTTTTGATCAACAGTGGCACATTCACTAAGAAGTGGCTTGCACAGTTTCTCACTGACATCATGATAATAGGAAGAATTTGCCAAAGCAACACTTTAAAAAACATCTGCATGAACTATCGACTCTCCAGTAGTCGGTCTAGGGTTGCCAAATCGACTTACCTCTGCTGGCGGGGGACTTTGTGCTGGCTCCTGGCACGTGCGCGCACGCCGCATGCACGTCACAGGGAAGTGACGTCATGACACCGGGCACGCTGGGGGCGGGGCACAGCCATTTGAGGGGGAAACTCTGTTTCCCCCTCAAATGGCTGTGGCCCCGCCCCCAGTGTGCGACGTCACATCCGGGTGACGTAGATACGTTGCACGCACGCGCACTGGGAGGTCCCCAGGAGTCCCCCGCCGAGGAGGTGAGTACCATTTGGCAACCCTATCCTAAACAGAAGCAGTGACAGAATTAATAAACATGTCCCTATAGAACAAACAAGGTTTAGACTCCGTTGTAGTTGTGAAGACCAGGTTCTCAGTGTAACAACTTTCATTGAGGCAGGGTATCACAAGTGTCATAAGATATCAGCAGTTTTCATCACTCTGACTGTTGCTTGTGACAGTCTGGAGGGATGGTCTGCTGTACAAGTTTTTACAAGTTTTCCCCTGCAGAACATTATTTCGACTCCTAAATAACATGCTGAGCGATAGAACTTTTCAAGTAATTATGGGTCAGTCAATCTGCCAGCAGAAGAAACTGAATAATGGTCTACCCCAGGGCTCAGTCCTTGTTCCAGTTCTTTTCAATCTATACATCTCTCATGTTCCTGAGACAATTTCCACAAAGTTTGCTTATGCCAATGACATGGGGATTGCAGTAAGTCACAAATCAATTGAAAGGACTGAGGAAATACTGACTAGGGACCTCAAAATTTTGGCTGACTACTACTGTAAATGTAACAGCCAATGGCTAATTACAATAAACTAAACTGAAAGAAATTGTAAATGGTGGCTTGTCCCAAGTCCAGGAAAAACAGAATGCTCCTGTTTCCATCTCAATAACAATCTTACCAACCGTGAACTGAATGTCTACCTTAATGACACCTGACTTACAAGCAACCATACACCTAAGCAGTGTTCCCTCTAAGCTGAGTTAGTGTGAGCTAGCTCACAGTTTTTTAGCCTCTGGCTCACACATATTTGTCTTCGCTCAGGAAAGTTGGCTCCAGAGCAAATTAATTTATGCAGTAGCCAAATCACTCGCTCACAACTTTAATGGCAGTAGCTCATGAAGTAGAATTTTTGCTCACAAGACCTCACAGCTTTGAGGGAGCATTGCATCTAAGTACCTTGGCATTTCCCGGGACAGGACAGGTATAAACACCAACTTAATAATATAGCAGTGAAAACATGCATGTGAAACAACATTCTCCCCAAAATTATGAGGTACAACTTGGGATGCGTCTCCTACAACATTAGATGCTCAGGTTTTGGGGTTGGTGTATAGTACTGTGGAATATGGTGCTTCAGTGTGTCTCAACAGCCCCCATGTCCACAAACTTGATGTCCAATTCAATACAACAATGAGAACCATCAGTGGATGTATTAAACCCACTCCAACCTATTGGCTACCCACATTGTGCCACATCATTCCCCTGCATCTCTGAAGACAAGATGCTCTTCTTCATGAATATAGAAAGATCGTTGAACACAGAGAGTTGCAAATCCACAAAAACATGGCTGATGTGGACCTATCCAGACTAAGATCCTGACATCCAGCATTAAGAGCTGTATAAATCCTGCAATCAAAAAAAATTTGATCTAAGGAATGAATGGTTGCAAACATGGATGCAATCAGTTCAATCTGATATCCGTAACTAGATAAACACCAACAATAGGCCCTCAGAATTGCATTTGGATGAAAAAACCTAATAAAATTCTGCCCCTTGGGGCAGTTAAAAAAAAGAAAAGAATTTGATTTGCCATGTAAAGTATGGAAGATGGCTAATAGAATACAAACAGGCTTTGGCAGTTGTGCAGACATGTTGTTTAAATGGTGCAAAATACCAGGACCTGAATGAGATTGTGGCGCAGCCCGCCAAACTATTTTCCATCTTTCACAGGAATGTGAGTGTCGTGCTTTCCAGGGAGATGTGATGGAGCTCTCTGAATGCTCCCCAGCAGCAATTGAGTGGATTGACAATTTAGATACTAGTATTTGGGGGATTGCCCAATCGGTCTGCATATCCATTGTATCAAGATGGTTACGTATTTTCTATTATTATATGCTTCCTGTGTGTAACTCTGCCATACAATAAATAAATAAATAGTTGTGAGCTGCCAGGAGATCTGGAGAGATGGCACACAAATTTTCTACATAAAAATCACATTGGTTCTGTACTGGTTTGCTTAAAACTATTGTCACCAAAGTATTGTATGTTTCACCAGTATTTTCAGCTCATCCTATATTTGCACAGATTTGGGGCTGGTCTTTGCCCTATTTTGTGAAAGGGTGCAAATGGGTGGGCTCCAGGGCAAAGGAAATACTTCCCCATTGTGAAGCCATTGGGCTGATACTCCTTGAATGCATATCCATTGAAAGTAATGCACCCTGGAGGAATAGCATGCTCATTCAGAGGTATGATGTGGGTGCACATTCATTTGTACCGCATTACTAGCAATGGCACACACATTCCTAAGCCAAGCTCACTTGACAATGGGGAAGGGTTGCCTTTGTTTGCTCAGTGAGCAACAGTTCAAGGAACAAGGGCAATAAATAAAGGGCAAGAAAAGAAAACAGCTTTTCTTTCATCTATTGTGTCAGCTTTTCCCAGGGAAAATTGAGCCTCAAAACTTTTGGTACAGGACTGATTAGAGTGGTGACTTGAGGTGCTAGTGCAATCAGGTGACTTTGGCTAGAGGTCATGAGACTTGACAGTGGGAAGGTGGTGCCTGGCATTCAGGGCTGGAGAATTTGGGAGCTGGATTTAGAGTACCATCAAAAGTTAACCAGTTCAATCCTGCCCTCCCTCTTCTGGCAGCCCCTGTGGCTTTCCACCCTTCAACCCCCACCTTTTGTTCCATGTTCCTTCCTTTCTCCTACTTCAGTTTTGCCTTTCACCAAGATCTCATGTCGTAACGTAGTGAGAACCTGAGATTTATAATTTTTATTCATTTCATCCGTTCCTCTTTTTTAAAAAATAGACACCCCCCCGCAAACCCTCCATGGCCAAATTCCGAATTAGATATAAGATGGCCTTCACCCTGGTAAACTGATCAGTTGGCATTAAGGAAAACCACTGGTTAAAAACACAGCCTTCTTACTTGATCTTGATGCTGGCTTGGTGGTCTTGAGTGGGCTAGCTTGTCTGGTAGCCTTCTATCAAAGCCATGTCCATTCTCCAAATGAGACTCCCGAGGTTTGTCAAACCAATCTGTTTCTTCCCGGCGAAGGTGGTAGGCTTTGAAAACCAAGGACATGTCATAGGTTCTGAACCAGAGATGTGAGAAGAGCAATATTCCAGCATATGTAATCAACATGCATATACAGCAGTTAATAAGTGGCCATGCACTGAACACAAAATAACAGGCAAGAGTAGAAACAGAAAAGTTAAGGTAGTTGTAAACGATAGAGAGAAGATGCAGTCTTGTTGACTGTGGTTACCTAGGAGAAGAGACCAGATTGTTATAACCATTTCCATGGCCTCATTTGGGTGCTTAAGTAAGCTGCTCAGAATCTGAAGTTTCCTCATGTAGCAGCTGATTGTACAAACCACTTTCCGCCAGTGCTCAAGGATCATCTCCTGCCCTCAGTTCTATCATAGTTGTGAATGTCTGCATGGAACATATTTATCACCATACCCTTCATGCACAAAGCATACAGAAACATTGTTGGTGGTTGCTCTTGAGTTCTGAGCACTTTTCATGTTAGGTTAACCAAATTTCAAGTCTGGCCTTTCCCCATTACTGATATAAGACTTTGTTTAAATTCTATGTTACTACATGTATCTTAATTATTTAACCATCAATTTCTGTCTTGAGCCTGCAGGATAGGGTAGAAATTTACAATAAGTCATAGCACTCTGAACCTTATCACAGGCTTCTCAAGGGCTTGGGGTTTTTTTAGTAACAGATTTTATTTTTAACAGGCTTCTCAGGTTTTCACTCAGATGAGTTTCTTCTGTCCTTAACACTTCCATATTTGAGAGATGCTCCAAAGGTCCAGTCTACCCCCTCTCCTGTAATGGTCAATCTACCTGCCATTACTACAGAGTACAAGAGTGTGCACAATTACACTATAGCCAGTGTTAGAAGAGAGCACCAAGTGATTGTGGCCCAGTGACTGAAAATAGGCTTCAATCTGGACTGAAGCTCTTATGGGCACACAAGCTCCTTCTGGGAGGAAGAAAACTGGCATGGTCCTTGGGATCCACCACTGAGCTATTTCTATGAAATCCCCAAAGCCATTCTTCCACCTTTCGCTGTAGACATCACAAGATTTTCATACAGAAAGGGACCAGAAAGAATGCTCTGTTCCTGCACTTGCCTATCAGGGCAAATACAAAGGCAAGTAATAAAACTGCGACACTGTTGTCTTACATGCTAAAGCATCTTTGGAAGAGGGATTTTGCAGTGCAGAAACAGTGACAGGTGGTGCTTACAGAGGTGGTGCAGAGATCTCTTGCAAATATTTTGATATCTTTGTAAACACTTCTTTGGAACCCTGCAGGAAGAAAAGTACCCAGTGTGTGTGTGTGTGGGGGGGAGGGAATGGCGTTCTGGCAGAAAGATGGTTGGCAAGGAAAAAATAAAGCATCCCCAAATTACCTCTTTCCGAGGCTGGTTTGGTTGAAAGCAGCTATTGGGGCTTTTAATTAACATTTTATTTATATCACCTATGTCCTGGTTTTCCTTTGAGGAACTTTGCTAGACTTATGTAGTGCTTCCAAGCAGTCTCTGCTGCAGACACTGACCTCTTGAGCTTTACCAGTGCAAGAAACAGGAATGCTCATGTATCATTCTCCCTTAATGGAATAAAAGAAGCAGCCATCTGCTGAGAGAGGCTGATTCTGATATTAGCAAAGAGTTGTGTGAGTTGGTTCAAGCAGCAAGCAGTTCACAGTGTACTGACACTGATAGAATCCCGACAAAACTGGCAGAAATGAAAGACAATAAAAATTGTATTTTTTTATTTGTTAGATATTAGTCCCAAATCCATCAGGACTACCATGTATTTTTTACATCTGTTAAAGGAGAATTCAAATCAGGTAACCACAGCTGGATGGGTTTATAACAGCAATGCATATGATGAATAGTAGGTTTTTATACTCACTTTATACCCTACCTTATGGTTTTTATACCCTACCTTAAGGAGTCTCAAAGCAGCTTACAATCACGTTCCCTTCCCCTCCCCACAACGGGCACCTTGTGAGGTAGGTGGGGCTGGGAGAGTTCTGAAAGAGCTGTGACTGGCCCAAGGTCACTCAGGAGGCTTCATGTGGAGGAGTGGGGAATCAAACCTGGCTCTCCAGTTTAGAGTGTGCTGTTCTTAACCACTACACCTAGGTTGCAAACTCAAATCTTCATACCGGCGGGGGAGCATCGCCGGGCTCCGGGAGCTCTCCTCCGATGCGCGTGCCGCCAGCACGTCCTGGAAGTGACGCGCAATGTCGATCACATTGGGGGCGTGGCCCCGATCGTCGGAGGGAAAACCATAGAGTTTTCCCTCCGACGATCGGGGCCACGCCCCCAACGTGATAGACGTGGTTGCGTCACCTCTGGTGACGCAGCCACACTGCACTTCGGGGGGCGGAGTCCCCCCCGGGGCCCGATTCCACGGCGGCGGAAATCGGGCCTCCAAAGCGGGAGTTTACCCGCCCCCTGCCCCCACTTGGCAGCCCTAACTACACCACACTGGCTCTCATATTATTATTTTAATAAGAGAGATTCAGCAATTAAAGCTTTTGTTCTAACAAACATATTCCCACAGCCTTCCTAGAAGATCACAGATGCCAGCATGCCACAGTGCAAATGAGACATTCTGGCTGCCCAGAAACAGCAAGTGTGGGCTTAGTGAGGGTGGGGACAGACAGGGGTGAGGGGCAGTATTTACAGGAGAGGAAAGGGGGTAGGGGGCTGCAGCTAGCCCTTCATGCACACACCCTTTTCACAGGTTTATCTTTATATAACATAGCTCATCTACTACAGCCTAATCTCACCAGGGGAAGGGGGACCATCCTTGAGCCAGAAAGACTGCTTCCATCTTGAACACATTCATTGGGTTGGTGTGAAAAACTGGTGTGAAAAATGCAACTTGCTGAGACTGATTCAAAGGTTACTTCAAATGGTAGCTAGCAGGGGCATGGATGTGTATTCTTCTGGTGCCCTATAACTGAGATAATTGAGTCAGATAATAGTCTCCTCCATCCTTATGGGATGATGTTTTCTGACATGCGAAAGGATGACCAGGTCTAGGCTTTGTATGGCATAACAGCAATGGATGCCTGCTTCATGGGGTTGGTTTTTTTGTTTAAAGCTCATTCCTGGTTGGGTGGAAGATGGAGTTGAATGATTTGCCTGTTTGAATGCAGCTAGTGAATTATTATATCATTAAATATAATAATTATTATGTAAATCTACCTGTTGTGGGACAGCCAAGTGCCAGTGAGGGCCCCACCAAAGCCCTTTTTGTAGCATTTGTAGACCTGGCTGCCACATTTGATTCTACAGATAGAAATCACCTCTGGAAGAAGCTAGCCAACACGAATATAGATAAACGCTTGCTGTTTCTTCTTCAGGAATTACACACAGATATTTATGCCAAGATTAGAGTGGGCACTTCAGGTTCCCTGACAAATGATATTCCAATCCTTAGGGGGGTTAAGCAGGGATGTGTTCTTGCCCCCCCCCTGCTTTTCAACCTGTACATAAATGATATAGCTCATAGGGTCTCAGGACCCAAGTTTGTCACTCTCTCATTTAGTCATCAGAAGATTTCAAATTTATTATATGCAGATGACATGGTTTTAATTTCTCTTACCCAAATTGGATTAAAACGGCTGCTACTCCAACTTGGTGAATACTGTAAAGAGGAGACTCTTAATGTAAACTATAAGAAGACCAAGGTTTAGAAAGACCAAGGCTTTAGAAAATGGCCCAGAAAGTTTTCTTGGAGTATTCATGGAAAGGCTATTGAGCAATGCAGCTCTTTTAAATACTTGGGAGTGACCTTCAGTGAGGCCTTAAATTGTAAAATACATTTGGATACTGTTAAAGCTTCTACAAAAATATAATAGGTGCAATTCTGAGATTTTATCACACCAAAGGTAGATCCCTTGTGGTAAAATTATTTACTCATAAGGCAATCCCCCATCTTCTTTATCGTGTAGAGGTCTGGGGCTTGAAGGACTATATAATCTCCAGCCTGGAATCAATTCAAAACATATTCATCAGATGACTCCTTGCCTTGCCCAAGGGGACCCTTGCAGCCCTAATGAGGACAGAACTTGGTATGCTCTCAGTTAGGGCTCACGTCCACCTTGCTTCACTCAAATCTTGGAATAAAGGTAATACTGCCTTTACCAACATATTTAGCAAACAATGCTTTCAGCTAATGTCATGTAGAGAAACAGCCTGGTCTATATGTTACAACAACATACTTGCCTGCTATTCTATTCCAGACAATTTGTTGGGTGCTCTCAGTATTGGCACCAACTTACGAAACTGGATCTATAAATGTGACACTTTATTGGACAGTTTTACAATCTCTAGATCCAAATTCTCCCCTTGGTTTAAGTTATTCAAAAGAGATCATGATAGATCTCTTTACCTGGTGAATATCACATCTCAAAATCTAAGAAAGGCACTTACTTCCTTATGCTTTCAGACAATGCCAACGACTCTACTCACGGGGAGATACTCTCAAATACCGCTGGCCTTATGTTCTTATATATGTGGTGCATCAGTCCCAGAGGACATTCTTCACTATATACTATTTTATCTGCCAGCAGTCTGCAGATTATTTGTCATTCCGGCAGCTCTCCAGGGCTCACCTGGAGGCTGGCAAACTTACCAGCCCACCAGCTAAGGCCTTCCTCCCATGGCTGTCTCGGTATGCCCTGTCTTCAGAAGTGAGGCAGGGAGCAATCAGAGACAGGGTTTTTCCCCTTGAGGCTCACCTGGCACCTACCCTACCTGCTTTTAGGACCCAGGTCCAAACATTTCTTTTTTACCTAGGCTTTTAATTAAGGGGCTGATATTTTCAAATCAATTTCACAGTCTGCTACTAGTCTGAGAACAGTCTTAGGAGAGTCATTTTAAGATGTTTCATGCTGGGTTTTTGTGGGTTAATTTTAATGATTTTATGCTGTTTTTATGCTTTACTTAGTAACCTGCCTCAAGCAGGTTCTCTGGAGAGGTGGTATAGAAATTTTCTTTCAGCTATTTCTATGTTCTCTTTCCCCCCTACTTGAACACTGACATGGCAGAGAATGGCTGCAGGCTACTCAGTACTGCTTTTAATGGTACTTTAAATATTCTTTATACTGCTGATCATGGTAGATAAAAATCAATGATTTTTTTATTTAAATCAGCTGGGAAGGGCCTGAGAAATTGCTTCTCTGAGCAGTCCCTATTTTATAAAAAGCTAACAAGTTAGCCTAAGCTTTCCCCTGCAACCAGGGTGGATAAAAACCAATGATTAAAAAAACGAAATTAAAAAATCAGATTTCTTTGATTTAAAGCAGTTTTTATTTAAATCAGATTTTTAACATTTAAATCGGATTTTTAAAAAATAAAATGCTTTTTGAGGAAAAATCTATCGAAAGATAGTTTTCTGTTTGATACATTATACCCCAAAGGTTTTTCATAATGAAATAAGGATTAGTTTTTAATTATGTAGCATGAGGCTGTATATTCAGGCAATGTTTAAATTTTTTGGTGAGTGAATTCCATTAATCCATTCACAATGTCATGCTCCTCCAGAGGTTTCTGTAAGATTATTTTGGGAAGGTTTTCTATCTAGAAGATATTATCATAGATGCTTGGTTTTACTGTTCTCAAAACTATGAATTCCTATCTGCAGAGATCACATGTCTCCTCTTCACAGGAAAAATGTTATAAAGTAAACATACAGAGCTGAGAAAAAGACCTTAATCCCATTGTTCCTTTGCAAATCTATGTACACAGAATCAACCATTTACCTCTTAAGTGCTAAGTTTCAAAAATTCAATGAATAGAAGATTGTTGGGAGTGGAATAGATCTGCACAGGAAGCTAAGTGTGAGGAGGAAGGGGCAAGCAGTAAAAAAATGAAAGTGAAACCTTTTGAACAGAATACTCCACAAGTCTTTGGACCTTTGTGTGTATAGTCTGAGGTTTATCATATTATTCTTTCCCAGGAGGAGAAAACCTATAATGGCAGTAGGCTGTAAAAAAGACCTTGTTCGGGAATATTTTAATAACATTCCTCTACCTACAGGTAAGGCAGGCATGTGTGCAAAATGCAAACACTGCAACAAAGAAATGCAAGGCCTGATGGCCTGAATGAAACAACATCAGGAGAACTGCTGTGATGAAGACGACAAAAGGAACATGTTTGAACAGGCAGGGTTTTCAGGTTGGTAAACTTTTGGATTTCATCCTATTTCTTAAAGACTGCCTTGAGGAACTGTCATGTTTGAGCAAAATTATATTTGTTATTATTATTACTGCATGTTACTGTCATTTTGATATAGTTGTTATAAAGAAATAAAGAGTTAAAACAAGCAAATATTCCTTTTTTGGGCAGTACTGAGTGGCAGTGAATACAAGGAGTAACACTAAATAAGCAGAATAGAATAAATAACAAAATAACAGCATTGACTTTTT
Source organism: Gekko japonicus (assembly GCF_001447785.1). Taxonomy (NCBI): domain Eukaryota; kingdom Metazoa; phylum Chordata; class Lepidosauria; order Squamata; family Gekkonidae; genus Gekko; species Gekko japonicus. The sequence goes on along the minus strand of NW_015173678.1, from coordinate 1,089,103 downwards.
GGCTTAGGGGAATCCATCATCAACATAAAGGATTCTGGAAACTATCTGCCTTCAAGATCACCACCCTCCTGTTCTACGGTTTCAGAGTTATCTGTCCAGGATAGTGTTTCAGTCACATATACATCACACATCCATAGTATATCACTCAAAAGACAACAAAAAGCCGACCATTCAGGAAGCACCATAGATACGTTTCTGATAAAAACCAGCAGATTAAAAAGAGTTAACTGATGAAAAAATTGCCCAGTTTGTTTATGTGACAAACTCTTCTTTCCACCTGATTGAAAACCCACACTTGATTAATATGGTTCAGTCACTGAGACCACCCAGCAGAGCAGATGTTGCAGGGAAACTGCTGGATAAAGTAAATGACAGTGAAATGGAGTAATGTGCAACAACTCTAGAGGGTAAAATTGTTAACTTAAGTCTAGATGGGTGGAGTAATGTCCATAATGATTCTGTTTGTATGTGCTTGTATAACAACAGAAGAAGGGAATGTCTTTCTTGCCTAAACAATTGATATGTCAGGAAATGCACACACAGCAGAATACTTACAAGAAGTGGCAGCAAAAGCTATTATAACATTTGAACAAAAATTCAAATGTCTAGTATGCAGTTTGGTCACAGACAATGCTGCAAATGTATCCAAGATGAGAAGAAATTTAGAAAAGCAGGAAGGGAATACAAAGCTAATAACATATGGTTACAATGCTCATTCGCTGCACCTCCAAGCCAAAGGCTTCAGTGTTCCAAATATAAAGACTAATGTTGTTGAAATGGCTAAATACTTCCGTAACAATCATTTTGCAGCAGCAGGTCTGAAAAGAATGGGTGGAACCAAGCTAAAGCTCTCACAAGATGTTAGATGGAACTCTAGTGCACTGTTTTGAGCAGTATATAAAGAATAGGCCTGTTCTGATGACAGCTTGTGAACAAAATTGAGAGAAAATAGATGGCACTATCACGGTCAAAATCCTCAACATTGGGCTTCAGAGGAATGTTGAACATATGCTGAGCATCCTGAAACCCATTTCTGAATCTTTAAACAAAATACAGAAGAGTAGCTGTTTTATTGCTGATGCTGTTGAAATTTGGAAGGAACTGAGTCAGTACTTAAAAACAGAACCGCACACTGACAGAATTAAATTACACACATTGGAAAAAGTGACAAGCACTGTCTCCAGCTCATTTTCTCACAAATATTGTCAATATCCGGTACCAGGGTCAAACCTTAAGTTCTGAGGAAGAGGAGTTAGCTATGACATGGGTATTCAGCAGTCATCCATCTTTAATGCCAACTGGAATAAACTTCAGAGCTAAGGGGGAACCATTCAAGAAATATATGTTTGCTGCTGATGTTTTAAAGAAAGTCATACCAGTGAACTGGTGGAAGTCACTTAAGCACTTGGATTTAGAGACCGTTGAAGTAATGATTTCACTTTTAACAGCAGTAACATAATAAGAATATTCTCTTCCTTTGGACTCATTCATCCTAAATTGAGAAATCATTTGGGACCCAATAAGGCAGAATAGCTTGTTTTTCTTTTCAAGATTATGATCAAACAAGAAGATGAAGACGAGTGAGCTACAGAGGACAATATTTTAAGTTTTTAATGTGTGGACCGGGCTGATAGTCTAAGTTTTTTTAAAAATATTTTGTTTAACCACATCAGTTAATAAAGAGGGATGTTTAAGCAAATACCAGAATACATATGCTATAAATGCTATTGTTTTAGATAAATAAAACTATTTAAATTGTTATTATTAAGGAATTGATTATTTTTCTCCTTCCAATAAAGTACAGCAGAAAAGTTGTCCAAATATGAATGATTAACCTATTAAACTGGAGATAGTTCACCTCACAATAATCTCATAATTATCTATCTACATGAGGGGACCTGCAACAAAATGTTGCGTAATGCATTGTGGCTTGTTTTAACTTGAAACTGCAGTTTTAACTTGTAATTGCATCCTCCTATCTGGTTGTCTGTCCCCTCAGTCTGTAGGTGCACAAATAACCAGTAAGGTAGGCTGGACCAAGACAGACAGACATACACTGGGTCACCCAGCAAGGTTCATGGCTCAGCTGGGATTTGAATGCAGGTGCCAAGATGTTAGTGTAAGATGCACATTCTAACCGAGCGTGGTGGTGCACGCTGTCAAGGTGTATCTGATTTATGGCAACCCTCTGCTGTTCTTCAAGGCAAGAGATGGTCAGACATGGTTTGCCATTGCCTGCATCTCTGTAGAGACTGCAGACTTCCTTGGTAATATCCCATCCAAATACTAAATAGGACTGACCCTGCTTAGCTTCCTAGAGTGGGTCAGCTTGGGCCATTAAGGTATATTACAGAAATTTAGTTACCAGACAGACAGCAATCAGTGTACTGTAATGTGGCATCTATAAGCAAGGTGCAGGTGGGCATCCTTGCACCATCCAAAGTGGCGAGGATAGGACTGGATTTGGTTGTTCAATGCCCACCCCCACCCTCCGCAAAAAAATCTGGATATCTTTTCCCCAGCCCTTGGAACTGTGCTGCTAACTTCTCTCCCCTCTCCTTGCTGGGGCTGCACGTTAAGTAGGGTTGCCAGCTCTGGGTTGGGAAATACCTGGGAATTTTAGGGATGGAGCCTGAGGAAGCGGGTGGGCAGGGGAGGGAGTTCAGTGGAGTATAATGCCATAGAATCCACCTTCCAGTGGCCATTTTCTCCAGGTGAACTGGAATCCCAGGAGAGCTCCAGCCACCACCTGGAGGATGTTTCCAGAAGCAAGCACGCAATCATCGGCATGAGCTCAAAAGTAGCTGTAAAGCAAACCAAAGGAGCAGTGACAGCACGCCTAGGCTGCTTTGCTGTTTCTTAGGGCTTCGTCAGGCCGCTTTTCTTAGTGATGGAGCTCAACCCAGCTCTGGCAAGATTCAAAATGACATGAAGTCTACAAGTATGTTCCAAGTAGCTAGGAGTCTTCTCTGCACCATGAGCCAGTGACGGCATCGATCCGAATAGAGACTTGTACTTCCAAGGACTATTAGGTCACTAGTCAACTGGTGCAGGTGTCATTGATGCATGGTGGCAAAACCATTTGTTATATGTATCATTTTTGGTTGTAAGTAGAACTGTATAAGAAGACAGTAGTCTCCAGTGTGACAGATTATTCTAGGGCTGCCAAGTCCCCCCGGGGGGCGGAAAACCCCCCGCCCCAGAGGCCCGTTCCCCGACGCCAGGGAATCGGGTCCCGGGGGGAACCCCGCCCCAGCGTGCACGTCACAGGGAAGTGATGTTATGACTTGTATAGTCGTGGCCCCACCCCCAGCGTGCCTGGCATCATGACGTCACTTCCCTGTGACGCGCACGCGCCGGGATGCACACGGGAGTCCCCCGCCGGCAGGGTAAGTGCCCCTTGGCAACCCTAGATTATTTTGGTTATTTGTTTGCACAGCTGTATTCCCATTTTTGTGTGGTTGACCACCTGGAGGATGGCAACCCTAAATTGAAACTCTCTCTCTCTCACTCTCTGTTTGGCTGCAGCTTCTAAGTTTACAGAAATTCCCTGTGTGGGCAGCAATCAGTCCATGCTCCTGTCTCAGGAAGCCAGTCCAGCTTGGGAGTCTTGTTGGCCCTTTAGTGGCTTTTCATTTTGCCCCCCCCCCACCCATGAGCTACAGTTACTTCTTCTGTCTCCATGTCTCTGTGTATGTTTCCCCATGTCAGATGTGGCCAGTTTTAGTCATTTCAGAACAGCGTCTACCACCTGCACCCTGCAACTTCCAGTCCCTCTTCCAGTACTCCTTGCTTCCCTCTAAGCACCCCCCCTGCTGCTGTCTGCTCGGGGTCTGTCAGCCCTCCCCCACCCAGCTTTCGACCCTGGGAAAGCCTACCAGAGGCTGTGTCTTGCCTGCCATTTGATCCGCCTCTGACAGTCTCCAGGTCCTTTCTTTATTTCATTTAACAGTCTTTTCTCTACCAACTCTCAGATCCTCTGATGAGTCTTGCCAGCAAAGCGTGGAGATGAGAAAGTGAAAGGCAAACCTGTTACAAACGGTTCTGTCACCAAACAGTCTTCAACGGATCACCTTGTGTGGAGGATGACAAAAGGGCAGGAAGACTCCCAAGCTGGACTAGATTCCTGAGACAGGAGCACTGACTAATTGCTGCCCATACCGGGAATTTGTGTAAACTTAGAAGTTGCAGCCAAACAGAGAGGGAGTGAGAGAGAAAGAGATTTCAAGCTCCCCTCTTCTCTTTCACAGAGCATCTCTTGAAGACTGCAGGGGGTGGGAATTACTGGGCACAACACTGCAATCTTCAAGGTGACCCTGTGCATCAGAGACCACTGCACCCTGGCATTCAAAAGGTTAAGTGTGCTACCGTGGGAGGGGACTGAAGGGGGGGGCTGGCATAATTAGTTTCGCTCTTGGAAAGAAACATCAATCTCTTTCTTGCTTAAATTGCTTCTGCAGGGGTGGGGGCCATGGTCAGTAGCAGTTCAAGGTTAACATGTGTGCATCCAGACACCAGGAGCAACTGGCAAGACATTAAACACAACGCTCAGATGGTGAGAGGGGGTCCTCTCCAAATTATCTAGCCTTTCACTTGGCCTTTTACCGGTCTTTTACCAGCAGGGGTAGGGTTGCCATCTCCAGGTCTGGAAATTCCTGGAGATCTGGGGGTGGAGCTTGGGGAGGACAGGAACCTCAGTGGGTTACAATGCCATCAAGTCCGTTCTCCAAAGTATACATTTTCTTCAGGGAATCTGGCCTCTGAGGTCCAGAGATGAGCTTAATAACAGTAACTGGTGATGACATAATTTCCCTGGTTTTGCTAAACTGGTTAACAACTGATGAAACCAACTAATAGTCTAATTCAGCTGACAGACTTACACAGAAGGATTTATATCAGACATCCTTGGGAAACAACACCAAAATGACAGCCAAACTGAAGAAAAAGAATGACAAGGCTACAGTAGTACCAAGAAATAGCTTACTGCAAAATAGGCCTCAGAGTTAACAACAGAACCCCACTGCTTGCTCCCTGGAGCTCCCAGCACAAACAGTCCAAATGCATCACCGGTGACCTACAGCCCTTCCTGGGCAATGATGCTGTTCTCTCACAGACTTGGCAGTGCATACTTTTCCTTTCTGAAGGATACCCCCAAGCCAAAACAGCTTCTTAGCAATGGCAGGAGGCCACCTAAGAGACATGCAAACCCAAGGTACAGACCCTGAAACAAGCCCAAATGCTAATTTCACAGGGCCTGTAAGGCAGAGATGTTCCACCAGGCTTTTAGTTGAGGACAGCAATGGTTAACCCTGGCACCTTCTTTTTCTTCCTATGACCCCCACATCCCCTTTCCCTGCCCTGCTGTGCGGACATCACTGTAGCCGGCAAAAGGGGTTTTATATTCCATCTGTGACAACTTTATGCTGATGGTTTTTACTGCTTTTAAGGCAATTATTAATAATAATAGTAATAATAATAATAATCTACTCACATCAACTCAAGCAGTGCTTTTATAGGATCTAATAACATCAGCAATACCATCTTCAGCTCAAGCACTTACTTATCCACCTACATGGTATGTGCCATTACGTACAGTACAGTAGCACAGCTGAAAAGGTTCTTTGGATTGAGGTTGATCAATGAAACAGAAGTCTGCAGGATAGACTAATGCAATTTTGGGTGGCATTAATAGAAGCATCATGAAAAAAGACAAATAATACAGAAACCTGGAACAGGTACGGAGGAGGGCAATGAAGATGTTCGGAGATCTGGAAAACAAATTTTATGAGGAAAGGTTGAAAGAAAGACGTTCATTTAGCTTCCAGAAGGGAAGACTGAGGGCAAACAAGATCACAGCCTTGGAATACCCTAAAGGATGTCATAGGGAAGTGGGCAATGACCTGCTTTCTCTAGCTCCAGTGGGCAGGATGAGATTCAATGGACTACAGTTACAGGAGTGGAGATTTTGGATGAACATTAGGAGTAACTTCCTAACAGTAAGAACAGTTCTGTGGATCAAATTTAGAGTGCAGTGGCACCTTTAAGACCAACAAAATTTTATTCAAGGTATGAGCTTTCATGTGCATGCACACTTTTTCAAATACACTGGAGTATTTGAAAGTTCCTTTGCAATAAAACAGCTACAAAGTTCCTTTGTAATAAAGCAGCTACAAAGGAACTTCAGGAACAGAATGGAAAGGGAAATTGCTGAACTACAAGTTATTACAACACTTGGAACAAAAACCTTCCTGGGACTCAACAGGGATATTGGTTTCTTATCTAATTACATATGCTAACTCATTTAGTCCTCACATATGTATTCTCAACAAGAAGGACTATGCATCTTCCGTATATTAGTGTATTTCTTTTTCAGAATAGTATATTAGAATACTGAATGTAATGCAAGGAATATTGGGATGTTTTGCTGCATCCACCTCAAAAAAAAAAAGCTGTTAAGTGACCTCCACACCCGAGAGGAGAGAATGGAGAGTATCAGTTTACTTCCCACAATTAGAAAATATACCTTTACACATTTATCTGCTATTTTGACAGGTTTATTGCTTTACAACGGTTGACCTTATAACCTTAGCTTGTTATTTAGTTTTGCCTTTGCACATCTTCATTACTACATATTAATTTGCTCTTCGGCCCCATCTATAACTTTGAAAATTACCTACCATTCCAATGTATCTGAAAAAGTGTGTATGCACACGAAAGCTCATACCTTGAATAAAACTTTGTTGGTCTTAAAAGTGCCACGGGACTCTAAATTTGTTCTACTGCTTCAGACCAACATGATTGACCACCTAGTTCTGTGGATCTGTTTATTTGGATGGGGGTGGAGACTCTCCCAGTGGCGGTCTTCAAGCAAAGGCTGGACAGCGACCTGTTGGAAATGCTCTTACTTCCAATTGCAGGAAGTTGCGCTAGATGTCCTTTAAGTCCCCTTTCAAGACTGTGGATGTGTGTCAACAATCCCTTTGTCGCTCTAGGCAGGACAAAAATGTCAGTCCCTAAGCAAAAGAATAAAAGTCACCATTTTAACATTAAAAAGATAATTTGATCTGCTATTTACAAGTTTTCTTTTTTATAACCTCATATATCTGTCTGGTGAGACCCCACTAAGTGTATCTGTCAAAGTGGACTCTAGTCTCCGACAATTTATTCTGGAATAAACTCTTGTTAAGTTTTTCATTTTATTTGCTGCAACAGATCTCCAAGACCACCCTCTAGGGGGAAAAAAGCCCCAATCCAGTCGCGTGAAAGATAAATCTGAAAAATATCTGTTTTTTGCGATATGAAAGAAAGGTAAAGTGACAGGAAGGGAAGCAGCCTTATGCTTTAACCTTAAGAATGATTCATATAGGCAGGTATTTTTCTTAAAGTAATGACTTCAAATTAGCTAAGAATGTGGAAGTATAATACATTTTCATACTCCAGGCTCCTGCAAATTCTTCTTGTACAGCAATCACTGCAACTGGCACAGATGAGCACATGCAGTTTATTTTATTGAACAACATGAATGAGCACTTAATAGAGCACGTACAAAGAAAAAAGCAAGTAAGAAACAGGAATTAATTTCTTTTAAAATGTCTTTTTGAAATGACTTCTGCAATATTTTTAAGTTATATGAAAAGCACCTCTTGATTCAAACAAAACTGATGTACAACTTACACTTTAATAGTGAACATCAACATAATATTCTCCTTTGCTTTTAAAAATGCAGTACTTCTTAATATATATATATCTCAAACTATTTCCTTTGTGAGATACACTTTTGCATTCATCTGTGGGCTTCACAAATGAACACCTACTTGAATGTTTAGTCAAATTAACATTTGCTTGATTATTTACTTGGAATTTTCCAGAAAGGTCATGTAGCCCTGCCTGTCTCTGCCTCTCAGAAATTCAAAGAGCAGATGGATTCATCACAAATATATAATGTTCTTCACAAATAGGATAAATAAACTATGTTTATGGCAAACTTTTGTATTATCATTCATGTAGGTAATTTACACATATGGATAATCCATCAAATGGATGGTCTGTAACTGTATACAAATTTACTGAAAAAATTATTCCAGTCATCTAAATAATAAAACATTTTTATATTGTCACAATTTCTAATGTACAGAAGTCGACACAAATAGTTAAAGGTGTGGTTGTAAGCATGTGATAATAAATTTCTTATAAGTACAATATTCATAATCACATTATTGTTTCTACTCATAGTTCTACCAAAAGAACAATTAATCACTGAAATATATAAGATAATTTACTTTTAGAAAGGGGTTTGTTTGCAAACAGAACTCTATGATACTTGGGTGGCTTTAGGTGGCTGAAAATTATCAATAGGTTTGCTGCTCAGCTGATGGCGTCATATAAAGATAGATAAGACAACTATATTTATTTTGGGTGGTGTTTTCAGCCATGGTTGATTTCACTGGAAGCTAATTCCTCTCATTTGCATGGAAGAAGTAGGCCAATGCATAGTGCTTTTCAAAAGCCCAGCCCAAATGCTTATATAAAAAGGTAGACAGAAAGAAATAATTAAAAAGTGCAAAACCAAACCAATAGGAAAGAAAAAAAGGTATGACTTGAGCATGCAAATCTATCTATATACCCATCCAAAATTTGAGCATACAATTAAATCCACTGGTGAACCAAATATACATTTATATACATACACAACACACACAACTACGCAAAATGCAGAAAGAAAAAAAAAGTCACCTCCAAAAGGTGATGAAATTAAACACATGCATAGAAATGAGGATTTGTATTGTAAATGTGATAAAGCAGTCTGAGGTTTAGTTTACCTTCACTGTCTGACATGGCATGTTGAAAATCATCCATGATGAAGGCAATATCCCGATCATAACCCCGAGCTCGTGATTCTTCCCTCATGTGCTGTTGAACTTCGGGCAATGAATGGCTTGACCCAAACTGGTCCCTAGTGTCTGCAGATATCGGAGGTAATGGCCCAGCTGCTGCTCTTGCCATTCCCATTGGCTGACCCACAGGGCTTAAAGGACTTTCTTCTTCTGAATTCTGTGCAACTATTGGGATCCGTCCCCTGCTCTGACTTATAGGTAGACTGGTTGGTTTAGTTCTTCCAGATGGGGCTGCATGGCTGAAAGGAACATCTATAGGCTCAGTCTCTTGGGTTTTCAGCCTTAAAGAAGAGCTCGAAGAATCTCTTTTCAGTGATAAGTCAATCCCATAGACTGATGATGGCCGGGAGGAAGGCCTGGACCTGCTGCCACTGCCGTAGGGTTTGTCAGGATCATCTTGGAAAGTGGATCTCATTGATGTGCTCAGTGCAGCTCCAAGGCTTGTACCAAGGGAATGTACAAGCGTTGGTCCCATAAACTTCTGTTGGTCTGCGATATTTTTTCGAAGACCAAACGTAACATCATCCTGGAGAAGCCTTGCTCTGGAGGTGATGCCCCCAAGTGAAGAAGTGCTGGAAGTTAGGTAGGTTGAATAGTCCAGCTCAAGGTCCCTGCTTTCCTGTATGGGCGAAAATTTAGATAATTTGGGATCTATCAAAGCCTTCTTATGCTTTGACTGTTTTTGGTAAAGGAGAGCTGCTGGAAGCTGTTTGGCAGCTTGTTTCTCTAAGGTAAGCCGGCTTATGCTGTATTTCTCAGACTTGGGGAAATATCTGTAGCTAGTATCTCCATGGTAATACTGTGAAAGGCCTGCCACATGATCCAAGCTTTCTGCACCCCGGCGGAACTCCTGCTTAATCTGATGCTTTAGAAGCTTTAGTTCATAAGGATCTTCCATTGGGTCTTCATCAGTTTTCATGTAATTATGCAACCGAGAAGAAGGCTGCAGTGGTGGAAGGAAATCTGAGACTTCTTGCACCCTACGGGCCTCAGTTGTTCGAAGGAGCCGGTCGGTTTTGGTTAGATCCTTCTCATGAAGGCCATAAACAGAGCTCAGAGATGATGTTCCTTTAGTGATCTCCCCAATATCATCAATCAGCACATAATTGCGTGGTGTGTGGTGGTCTATATCTGCATAGAATGAATCACCAGATATGCTGGAGATAGGACTGCTGGCTATGCTGCTCCTCTCATCCAGTCCCATTCTTAAGTCCAAGGTACTGTATTTACTACCCAAATGGGACACTGCATAGGTATTATCTGAAGATGAAGGTGCTATCATCAGAGGCTGATTGTGAATTACATCATAATTTGTTGTTATCTTGGGTTCCAGGTATAATGAAGTTTGCCTTGCTTTTTGTGGGATTACCACCAATTGTGATGAGAGTTGATAGGAAGGCTGTTGGGTTGGTGGTGGCTGAGCCTGAGGTGTAAAGGACATCGTTGCCACTGTCTGGAATGCTGACTGGGTCTGATAAGGAGAAACCTGCGGTGATTGGTATAAAGGCTGTTGCTGTTGGTAATGTGATTGCTGTGTGTACTGAACTGATGCTTGAGTAGGAAGGGCAGGTGAAGAGTATTGATACTGTGTATAAGGGCTTGTAGGAGTTGCAAATTGAGTTTCTGGTTGAGACTGTGCAGGTAAAAACTGATCAAATTCTGTTTGCGGTGCAGTCCGAGGCCTTTCCAAGCCATGCTGAGCTTCTATCCTGGCAGGCCTGGTGCTGCTAACTTCACTGTCTGACATATAATCCCGTTCCTCTGCTACTCCTTGAAGATAGTCACGCTCTCTTTTTTCTCTTTCTTTAAGCAATGCTTCCTTTCGTCGATTGATGCCCATTTCTAAATATCGAAGCTTTGCATCTATTTCCTTCTCTTCCTCATCTAGCTCTGCTTGCTTCTTCCGAAGCTTGGCTGACTCTCGTTCTACTAGATCCAGTTCTCTGTCTATATCCTGGAGGATTTTAGCTCTGGCCATAGTGTTGCTTCTACAGATCCTTCGACGTGAAACTGACCCCACAGTGGTAAAGGCAGACTGTGTTCCTACAGCAATGTCTTCTGGAGGTGGGTTGGGCAGAGTCCGTTTGACTTTCTTCTGCATTCCTGATGATGCTATACTTGAAGAGCCTTTACTCTGCAGTACAAGAAAAAGGACTGAATAATTATTCAGGAAAAATGACCAGGATAACCACATTTAACTCAGCCCACCAGCCATGAAATACTTCCTGTCACATCCTTTATAATCTTTCAGGTTTTGTGATCTCAGGTAGGTAGGAAAAAACAAAAGTGTGTACAGTTCTGATTCCCCATTTCAACAAACAATATTGTTGAACTGAAAACCATGTTTAAAAGCGTGATCAAAATTATCAGTAGGTTACAATACTTTCCCAATGAGCAAAGCCTAAAATATTTTGGGCTTTATTCACTTGTTTTAAAAGGGCAACTAAGTAGGACATGATAGAGGTTAGTAAAATTATACTTTATTTGAAACAAGTGAACAGATAGATTTTTTTCTTTCTACAACATCAGAACACAGGGTCTACCAATAGCATTGGTGGGCAGCAGAGGGTGACCAAATAAAATATTTTTTCTACATAGTGCACTTATAGAACTATGGTTCTAAGAAAAAAGCCCACAGAAAAAAAGCCCACAGAAAAAAGTCATAAATGCTCACAGAAAAAATCCCACATGGAAAAATACCCACATGAAAAACTGCCCACATGGAAAAAAGCCCATACAGAAAAAAGCCCACATGGAAAAGAACCATAGATATTTATAATTGTAAATAACCATTCATCTCCATTTATGAGAATGGACAGGTATTACCTGTATTTTATACTAGGAATAAGGTCCGTTGTGGAAATAAATATAACAAGCTCTAGAAACAGGCTCTGGAAGAGTGCCAAGGCGTTGGGTACTCAGCATCAATTTGCTGTGGCAACCTCCTCAAACCCCACCCTCTCCAGGCTCCACCCCTGAAATCCCCAGGAATTTCCCAACCTGGAGTTGGCAACCCCATCCCCTTCCCAGCTAACCATCAACCTACCATTATCTGCAACTGACTTCTGTCCTCCCTCCTGGAGATCAGTTGTAATTCTGACTGATCTCCACCCCTCACCTGGGTATTGGCAACAATGGTTCCCCAGGAGGAAAAGTAGTCTTTCTCTGCAATAGGGACCAAAGCAGCTTACGTCATTCTCCTCTCCCCCTTTTGATTTGTACAATAACCCTGTGAAGTAGGTTAGGCTGAAAGTCTGTGAGTGGTCCAAAATCACCTACTGAAAATCACCCACTGGTCCAAAATTACCCACCACCCACAGCAAGAACCTGGATCTAGCAGACCCTGCTCTGAAGCACTCAGTCCTACGCCTAGGGTAGCCAACCTCGAGGTGGAACCTGAAGATCACCAGGTATCACAACTGTACTCCAGACAACAGATCTCCCCCCCCCCCAAGAAAATGACTGCTTTGGAAGGTGGGCTTTATGGCATTCTGTTCTGCTGAGGCCTCTCCCCTCCCCAAACCCTGGCTTCCATAGACTCTACCAGAAAATCTCCAGGAATCTAACACAAAGAGGAAATAGTAGTTATATATGAATTTTTATTTATTTATTTTATTATTCACATTTATACCCCGCCCTCCCCATAGGCTGATGTGGTGTTGAATACCATCTATACAAAACCTTGTATATAATAGTCTGAGCATTCAATGATTGAGTTTTATTTGCCTGTGAACTCCAAGTTAATCCCATTGATGTTCTGTTAGTATTGATTCCAGATCATTATGCCAAGCTTGTTGATAGCTTGTCATAGCTGTATTGGCTTGATTTATTAAAAAATATGTATATTTCTAATATAAGACCTTTCTTTAGTGGTGTTTTAGAGTTCATGAGCTTTTCAAAAACTGTGAGTGGGATGTAAAGCCTTGATTTAATTTTAGGGGTGTTTAATACATTTAAAGTGTGCAAAGACTCAAATCATGAAAGTTGAACTTTGTGGAGATCCGGTTCCGGTCAAGACGATGGCAGACAGAGGCAGTAGTGTTCCCTGCTGAAGCCACCAGAATTCCACACACCCCGGCACCCAAGAGCACCCCCAGTGTTCTTGAAACCCAAACAAGCCCTCTGGAGTGAGAGCTTTCAGCAGAGAGCTTGTTTTGGAAACTGAAGAGAGTGGCGGCTACCTTCAAGAACTGAAACTGCTCCGATGCGGGAGGCGGGGAAGACACTCAGTGTTGTGCTTACCAACGCTGGGTGAAAGCCAAAGACCAGCGAACCTGCACAGAGTCTTCCAGAGATGAGATAAAACACAGTGAGCATATTGAAACCAGTTTATGATTTGACTATGGATATGAACTCTTCCCTTTAATTAATATGAAGAGGAATTGCCGTTAGGAGACCTATATGTGTTAAAATGGAAGGTGGTGGCATTTAAAGGGGAAAAGCGGTGGAGAAAAGTCCACAGCCTACCCAAAGACGGTTTCCTTTTGTCTTTTTTTTAAAGAACACTTAAGGTGGAACCATTTAAGGTTTGTGACTATTGCCGAACAGCGGGTACTCCTGACAACCCCAATTACTATACTGTTGGATGGAATAAAGCTTAGAAATATTAACGATGGCTCTCTTTTGGCAGTATCTGTGCTTGCCTGTCACCCCATTTTATGTGGCTTTGGCGAAAAGGAGAGCAGGAAGGATGGTATGAGCCATATTTTCTGATACAGACTCAAACTTGATTTGCTTATTTAGTGGATTAAGCTATGAACACAACCTTTTGGAATGCTTTAATATAAATAGACTGTAAGGAAGATAGAAGAACAGAGAGACAGAAGAAAGACGAAAGAAGAAACAAGGTTTGGGGGAGGGGAAGGACTGAAAAGTGTTTATTTCTTTTTCCTTTCTTTTGAGGATGTGTGGATTAATAAGTTTTTGGAGCAGAGTTAAGGTTGGATAACTAAGGAATAAGAAAGCATAGGATAGAATAAGGGTCATAGTATAAGGGTAAAGGTTGATAAAGATATTAGCTATAGAATAGATACAAAATAGCTATAGTAGCTTCTTTAGTTAGACAATATAGGTATAGATAGTAATAGTAGTAAATAGTTCAGGTAGATAGTTAAGAATGAAGATAGTATAAATAGGAAACCCAAACATAAGTAAATTAAAATAAAAAGAAATGGATAAAGCTAGTCGAATTAGAACAGCATTGATTCCACCACCCTTAATGAACTTAACACAAATAAATATGGAAGACCTACAAAAGCTGATATATGAATCGGTAACAACTTCAGTGAGTGTGGTGGTAGAAGTAGCAATGGCTAAAGCAATAGAACCAATACAAATAAAACTAGAGGCATTGGCAACGCAACTGACAACTCAAACAGAAGAAATTAAAAAACAAATCTCTGGAAATAAACAAGAGACTACAATCTCAACAAATTGGACTAATAAGATGGAAACTAACATTGAAGAAATAGAACAGCAATCACAAGATAAGATGGAATCTAAAATTGAGGAAATAGAGCAGTGATCACAAAATGTGAAAGAAAAGCAAGATTTAATTGAGGTTACAATAATAAAACTGGAGATGGAGAAAACTTCATATACTTTAAGAAGTCAAAATATCCGGGGGGAAACGGACAGTATAGAACTAGACCAGTCGTCTAAGGTGTGTGTGGGGGAATAAATTTAACCAGAGCTACAGTGTACAAAGAGAATACACTTGGAATGTTTTACAGAGGGCATGCTTCATTAGATAGAATAAATAAATGCTATAAGAATGTGACAGGTAACTGCTGGAAATCCAGACAGGGTGTTGGCACCTATTTTTATGTGTGATGGTTAGGTACCAAGTTCAAAAAGTAGAGGAAATAATAATAATGCGGAAATAATAGAAGAAAACAGATTGTTGAAGAATTTTAAGCCCCGCCACAGTTGATACAGTGAGTGAACTTGAAACCCCTTGCACGGCTTCACCGGGCTTTGACTGGCTCAGCCTGGAGGAAGTTGATAGATTGCTTGTGTCTGTGCGCCCAACCACTTGTAGCCTGGACCCGTGCCCCTCCTGGCTCATTAAAGCGGGCCACGAGGGGTTTCGAGGTGCCTTGAGGGAGATTATCAACAAGTCCCTCTTGGAGGGATGGTTCCCCGAGGCACTCAAGGAAGCGATGGTCCACCCTCTCCTGAAAAAACCAACCCTGGACCCGACCGAATTGGCCAGCTATCGGCCAGTGTCCAATTTGCCCTATTTGGGCAAACTGATTGAGAAGGCGGTGGCGATACAGCTACAGGGCTTCTAGATGATGCTTACATCCTTGATCCATTCCAGTCTGGCTTTTGCCCGGGGCATGGGACAGAGACTGTGCTGGTTGCCCTTACTGACGACCTCTGCAGACATCTGGACCGAGGCGGTGTGGTGGTGCTGTTGTTGTTAGATCTGTCAGCCGCATTTGATACGGTCGACCACCAGCTGCTGGCCCACTGCCTCACCGACATGGGGATTCAGGGGCTCGCCCTTCAATGGCTTGTCTCCTTTCTCCAAGGTTGGGGACAGAGGGTTGGGCTAGGGGAGCAGCAGTCCTGGAGGCACCTGCTTGAATGTGGAGTGCCTCAGGGGGCAGTGCTCTCCCCGATGCTATTTAACATATATATGCACCCACTCGCCCAGATTGTCCGGAGGTATGGGATTGGGTGTCATCAATACGCCGATGACACCCAGCTCTATCTGATGTTGGGCGGCCGGTTGGACTCCGATCCAGAAGATCTTCACCGGGCTTTACAGGCTGTGGCTGGGTGGCTCAGGCAGAGTTGGCTGAAGCTGAACCCAGTGAAGACGGAGATCCTGTGCCTGGGTCAAAGTGGCATGGGATTGGGGCTCCCACTCCCGGTCTTCGATGGGATGCCTTTGGTGCCAGCTTCGGAGGTTAGGAGTGCTCCTGGACCCCAGCTTAACGATGGAGGCCCAGGTGGCGGCCACTGCCAAAGCAACCTTCTATCACCTATGGCTGGTGCGGCAGTTGGTCCCCTTCCTTAGCCACGGCGATCTGGCCACAGTGATCCATGCAACATTCACCTTGAAGCTAGACTACTGTAACGCTCTCTACATGGGGCTGCCTTTGTCGCCAATTCGGAGGCTGCAGCTGGTGCAGAATGCGGCGGCCAGGCTGGTAATGGGGGTCCCGAAATGGGATCACATCCAGCCTGTACTGAAAGCGCTGCACTGGCTGCCTATAGCATTCTGGATTTGCTTCAAAGTGCTGGTGCTTACCTTTAA
>NW_015173678.1:1055084-1072611 GCF_001447785.1 Gekko japonicus | reverse complement strand
AAAATAAATAAATAAATTCAAAAGCTGTTTATACTAGACAGTTTAATTTAACATCTTTCTGTCTTAACTTTAGAAATTACTTCATACCAACATTACAAAGATTGACAAAAGGTAAATTAATAAATTTAAAGTATTTAATTTTATTTTAAAATATTTCTATATAGAGTTTAATTTCTGTTGTCATTGTTTTTCCTTCCTAATAAAGTTCATTGATAACAAAATGGTCACATTGATAACAAAATGGCCCTGTATTTTCCCTTCCAAGCCTTTACACTCAAGTGCACTAAAGCCATCTTCATACAGGCCTTTTGTATAATGATGAAGTAATGTACTAATAACATTGCAAAATTATTATTTGATTATAATTGATAAAATCACAACACAAATTGTTGCATTTAAATATGACATGTTTTCATTCTAAAATAACAATATAAAATATAGGTAATACCCGTTCATTCTCATAAATGGAGATTAATGGTTATCCACAATTATAAATACCTATGGTTCTTTACATGGTATTCTTTCCATGTGGACTTTTTTCTGTGTGGGCTTTTTTCTGTATGGGCTTTTTTCCATGTGGGCCTTTTTCCTGTGAGCATTTATGACTGTGGGTTTTTTTCTGTGGGCTTTTTTCCAGTCACCAGAATTATGTGCCAAAAGATGTGGTGACAGCCATTTGGCTTGGAAGACTTTTAAAATGAGGTCAGACAAATTCATGGAGGCCAATTGATTAATGGCTCCTAGCTATGGAAGCTTAGAACTCCAGGTGGAGTGGTGGCAGGCTCCTGCAAAGACTAGAGGTGTAGGAAGGGGGGGCACAGTGGTGAAGGTATTTTGCCTTCATGGTCTGCTTGTGGGCTTCCTGGGAGGTGTATCCAGCAGGCTACAACTGGAAGGAGGATGCTGTACTAGAACTAGACTGACCCTTGTTCCTCTTATGTTTCTTGAGGCTTCAATGGGTGACCATAAACAGTTGCTGAATTATATTTGATGTATTACAAGGTATGCAGACTCCGAGCAATAGGCTTGCCAAGTCCCCACTGGCGGATCGGGCCCCGGGGGGAACCCCACCCCGACATGCACGTCACCCGGAAGTGACGCGACCACGCCAGGCACGCTGGGGGCGGGGCCACGGTCTTCTGAGGGAAAACTCTATGGTTTTCCTTCGGATGGTCGTGGCCCCGCCCCCAGCGTGCCCGGCATCATCACGTCACTTCCGGGTGAAGTGCGTGCGGTGCGCGCGCACTCCAGCCGCCAGCCGGGAGTGCCCCACTTCAGCTCAAAAAGCACTTGGCAACCCTATTGAGCAATAAATTCAGATAGGTCATAAAACTATTTATTTAAATATTTATTTCCTGACTTTCCTCTTTAGTCTAAGGTAGCTTTCAAAAAAGACCATAACATGGTTAAAACAATATAAATGTACACTATAAAAATAACAAACCTTCAAAAGAAAGCAACACTAATCTGATAAGTTTCCCTGAAAAAGCTAGTACAGATTCCATTTAAAATTTCCTCTTACAGAAGAGCCCAAAGAACAAGAAGAGGTCTATAAGCTTTCCTTCTGAAAGGCCACCAGATTTGGTACTTTCCAGACTGCTTCTGCAAATCCTTACCAGCAAAAACGTTAAAAATGGCGGAGAGACAAAAACACACATGGTGACAAGTGTTTCTGAAAATGTGGTATACTGGTCTGATTAGAGCTCTGATGGAGTATTTACTAAAAATTCCTATAGTTTCCACCAGATCTCAGCACTATGCAGAGGCAATTTGGAGTGCTATTTGCCAGCATGGTGCCGTAGTTTGGTCAATTGTAAATACATGAACAGTGCAGTCAAAGGGGCCCACTTCCAGTGCCCCCTGCTGCCCCCTTGCCTTTTAGTATCCTCTAGTTCAGGAGTGGCCAGACCATGGCTTATGAGCGACATACGGCTCTTGGAATCCTCTCCTGCCGCTTGTGAGGCTTGCCCCCCATGCCCCCCCACTTTCAAAGGATCTCTACTGTTTCTACTGAGGATAGCCTCTCGCCGATCACTTCCTGCATCCCTTGGAGCACCCTCTTCAGTGAGCAGGAGCCACGGAGACCACTTCTTTCCCAGCCCCAGTCACAGCTTCCGCCTTGAGCCGGGACCTCAATAACTCTGGGAAAACAGAAGAGCTGGGAAGATGGAAAGGATGACCGAAATAGTGCAAAAGGAAAGTGTGCTTGATGAGCGTCCAGTTGAGCCAAAAGGCAAGCTGTTCCCCTACTCCTGCTTCTCTCTTGGACAAGAGAGGGGGGCAAGAGAAGAAAGGGGAAGCTTTTGCACAGCCCCGTCAGGGAAAGGGGCACTGCTGCAACAGATAGTTCAAGGCATCCCCTTTGGCTCGTCCCACACTGGCAGGTGGAAGCCCCTTGCTGGCATGGCAAAGTGCAGGAGGGTAGGACTGAGGCCAAGCAGCTGTGTGGTCCTGTAGGGCATGTGCATTTCTTTGCATGTCATTGTACCACTTGGCTTACAGACCTTCCTAGTCTGCACCCTTTCCTCTTGCTGCTCCCAGGCAGGCCGGCGGCTTCCCACCGGCTGCTTGTTGCCAGGCGGGCAGTGTCAGTCCCACCTCTGCCTCTGTCTGGGTTTAGAGCAGCAGCCACAGGTCACAAGTGCCTCCTTGGCCCTGGGCACAGGGCCTGCTGCTGCTTCAGATGGGAAAAGGGCTGCTTGCCTGATGTTAGTTGGGGATGGGGGGGGAAGGAACATCTGTCAGCTGCTCTCGCAATTTGAACTTGTTTCTGCACTTGAGGAGCCCCAGCCTAGATGGGACACGCACCTTGTTGCTTTCCTTACACTGCAACAGGGCTTCGGAGGCAAAGCCTCCTCCAGTTCTCCATCCCCTCTGCTTGGTTCCCCACCCTCTCCCAGGGTGCCCTGTGCCTTCTTGGAGGCCACAGGGAGTTCACAAAGTACTTGAAAAGGAGATGCATTCTTATTACACCAACTGCCCAGAGACAGCTTTTCTCCAACAAATGACCCCCCCTCCCGGGATTCCCTGTGTCCTGAGCTGGCCTGCCAGCCATGTGCACCAACTCCTTCACCTCTGCTGGCCTCTGCCACTCAGGGGTTGTTGGGCAGGCTCGTTCTTCAGGCTGTGATGTGGCGGCTTCCCAGCCATGCCAGAAGCATGAGGCCTCAGCCAGCAATCAGGCCCTGCCATCCCCGTGGATAATGCATTTAAAGTTAGGGTTGCTTTCTTTCTACTTCCCCCATCTATTTGCTTTCTTTCCACATTTTTTCTCTTTCTCTCTCTCTTTCTCCCCCCCCTTCCCTCCCCCTTTGGAGAACAGGTGAGGTGCCAGATGACTAGAGGCCAGCAAGTGTTGTCCCTATCTTCAAGAAGGGATAAAAGAAGGATCCAGGTAACTACCAACCCATTAGCTTGACTTTTTTTTCTTTTAACCTGGGAAGGTTTTAGAACAAATCATCAAACTGTCAGTCCTTGAGCATTTAGAAAGGATGGCTGTGATTATTACTAAGAGCCAGCACAGGTTCCTCAAGAATAAGTCATGTCAAAAAGGGAGATAAGGATAGTGCTCTCCTATCCCTCTTTTATCATGTGATCAGTGTGGGGAAGAGAACACTTTCTCTCTGTTCTCCTTGGCTGCTGCAGGAATCCCTACATGAACATTGCAGAGAGCTCTCAGAGGGGCTGGAGGGAGGGATGTGGGACTGGACAGAGGATCACTTGAAGGACAGCAGTGCCAGGGAATCACAGCCCTGTTACCATCTCCATGCCATTTTTGCAATCTCACATTAGGACTTAGCCTGGATGGAAAGTATGGAGCACTCAGTTGAACTAGCCACTGCTTTGCCAACATCTGCTTCCTTTCCAGCATTAAAACCTACAGAACAGTGCTCACTGAGTAGTGAAGCAAATGAGCACATTGTTGCTCTGCAAATTGCAAAGAGGCAGCCATGTTATTTTGTCATAGCAAACTAAAACAAAATTTAGTGGCACCTTAAATACTAACAATATTTATTTCAATATGGGTCACAGCGTACTTAGAGAGATATGTAATAGAATGCTCAACAAGAGCTTCCTTCCAAAATGAAGCCAATGATGGAGTGAGTGCTCCCTTTTAATGGGCCCTGCACACTCATCATTTGTCATGTGTTTCCACTTGGAAACAGGTTTGGTAGGGGCTCTGAGAAATTTTGTTTATCTCCAGAAGAGACGTAATGTCGATCCTTCCTAAATGCCATTTATTCTGATCCAGTAAACCAATAAAATTCTGATCAGTTATGCAGTATGAAGCCTTGTGGGTTAAATATTCCAAGCATTTAGGTGTACTGAAAAGATGAACAGCGTGGAACAGTGGTCACTGGGGGTGTGTGTGGGGGAGATACTTGTGCATTTCCCGTATTGTGCAGGGGGTTGCACTAGATGACCCTGGAGGTCCCTTCCAACTCTATGATTCTATAGTAGCATGTCAATTTATTGAGAGACATGAATGAAACACCCTCTCAACAGTTCTTAACATAAGAATGCACCAAGCATTTCTTATTTCATCTTGCATAGCACTGTTTAACAGAGGGATAGTAGGAACTACATCATAGCAATTTTTCTGGAAACCATCTCTATAGAAAGAAAACCAGTTGGGAATAGAGTGTGTGGCATAAAAGGTCTATACTCTGGAAGATCAACTAGACAATTTGGCTTGCAATGGCCATCTATGATTTCCCTCTACAGTCTTACTTAGGGGGTCTGTCAAAACATTGTCCACTGCACCAACGTCAAACACTTAAAGGATATATTAGTGACTTGTACTCCATTCCCAAATAGGTACAGCCTCCTCGCAATGAGTTTGTGATGATGTTCCCTCTTGCTTGCTGACATAACACATCACTATAGTCACTTGGACTTCTTCTTGCCTTCAGCTTTTAACATATCTATGAGTACATGTTGTTCCCCAAATGACTATTAACTGTGTATTGTCTGCAGTTCCCGTCTAGAGATGCATCATAGTGATAGTTATCTGAGTCCACAACCCAAAGCAGTAAGTTCTTCTCCTGACCCCACCAAAGCAGAGACCTGATTCCTTTTCTAAGAACACTTCCCCTCTGACTGTGCTTAAAAGGCTGTAAACAACATTTCTGTTGTAGCCTCACTTTCAAGTGAGCATATGGCACTACTGTTGCTGTAGAAACCAGAATACCCAACAGACGTTGAATGTTATGAGCTGATTATGACCAAAGAAGTTACTGGGGTGAGAATAGCTTCAGTTCAGTAATGCACATGTCTATGAAAAGGAAAGGCTTTCCAGCAACAGAATGCAAAGCAGTTCCTATGATCCTGTTTGTTGAGGCTGGATCTTTCCCAATTTATTAAAAACTCTTGAATTCTAAGCATGAAATCAAAGTCCTCAGAGAGCATTCTAGAGGTGCAGTGGGGAGCCAGTTGTCATGGTAAGGAAGCATATTGCATCACTTCAGTTGTCAGTGGACCACCTTATTGCCATGAATTTTGCAAACACCTGAGTGGCAGCAGCCAATGCAAAAAGGAGAACATATATACTGAAGATGAAGGCCCAACACTGAAACAGAAAGCATTTCCTACAAATAGGATTACTGGAAATACACATATTTAAGGTCTAAATTAGTAAGCCAAATATTTATTCCCAACAAGGAACACTTAAGAAACCATACCCAACTTTCTGAGACCTTAATTCACTTAAATTGCTTAAATCCAAAATTAGCCTCTTCCCAGCCATCTTTCTTATCAATAAATAAATAAATAATGGGATTAAAAATAATGGGAATGTTAGTTGAGAGTCTCTGGGTAAAAATAAAAGGGGTAAGGAATAATAGTGATATCATGGTGGGGGCCTGCTATAGACCACCAAGCCAGGCAGACGACTTGCATGAGACACTACTATATCAGATTAAAAAGTTTTCACAGAAATAGGACATAGTGCTCATGGGAGATTTCAATTACCTGGATATCTTTTGGAAGTCAAACTCTGCTAAAAATTAAAGGTCTAATAAATCCTTGACTTGTCTTGCTGACAACTTCATTTTCTAGAAGGTGGAAAAGAAAACAAGGGAGTCTGCTATTTTGAACTTGATTCTAACCAACAGGGAATAACTAGTTGATGAGCTGAAAGTAGTGGGCACCCTGGGAAGTAGTGACCACATAATTTTGCATTTTGGGAAGGGAAAAGTTGTACATAGACATACAGAAAAAGCTAATTTTACCAAATTTAAACTTATGCTGGGCAGAATCTCATGGTTGGAAATACTTAAGAAGAAGGTAGTTCAAGAGGGGTGGGAGTTTCTTAAAAGTGAGATATTGAAGGCATAATCACAAATGATTCCAATGAGAAAGAAAAATGGGAGGAACCTAAAGAAGGCAGAGAGGCTCTATAAAAAACTTTCTAAAGATCTGAGAATTAAAAGAGACTCGTTTAAGAAATGGAATGAGGACCATATAAACAAGGATGACTAGAAATAAATAGTCAGTGCTTGTAGGGAGAGTGTTAGAAAAGCTCAGTATGAGCATAGTCTAGCAAGAGATGCTAAACACAACAATGCTAAACATTCTATAAATGAAATTAAGTCCTCAGGGCCAGAAATTAAGTGGCCAGGACCAGATGAATTGCATCTAAGGGTACTAAAAGAACTTGCTGATATAATTTTGGAGTCTCTGTCCATTACTTTTGAGAATTCTTGGAGAACAGGTGAGGTGCCAGATGACTAGAGGCCAGCAAGTGTTGTCCCTATCTTCAAGAAGGGATAAAAGAAGGATCCAGGTAACTACAGATCCATTAACTTGATGGGTTTATTTTAACCTGGGAAGGTTTTAGAACAGATCATCAAACAGTCCTTGAGCATTTAGAAAGGATGGCTGCGATTATTATTAAGAGCCAGCACATAGCTCCCTTTTTGAAACAGATACTACCTTGTTGGATCAGGGGAATGCTGTAGACATAGTTAATCTTGATTTCAGTAAGGCTTTTGATAAGGTTCCGCATGATATTCTTGTTGACAATTTAGTAAAATGTGGTTTGGATCTTATTACTGTTAGGTGGATTTGTAACTGGTTGACAGACAGCACCCAAAGAGTACTTCTCAATGGTTCTTCATCCTTTTGGACAGGAGTGACAAGTGGAGTGTCTCAGGGATCTGTCCGAGCCCTGTATTGTTCATCTTTATAAATGATTTGGACGAAGGAACAGAACATTAAATTTGCAGATTACACTAAATTGGGAGAGGTAGCAAACACAGTAGAAGACAGAATCAAGATACAATGGTTCCTCAGGCGGATCAGGCCCCCAGAGGGCTTCTATCAGGCCTGCAGTGGAACTGGCCTGCTTCTACTTCCAGTTCTGCTGCTGCTGCATCATCGTAGGCGTGTAGCTTACAGATACCCACCTGAACAGCATACTCATGATTGCAACAGCACAGACATTTTGATGCAATAACTCAGAGCAAGAGGTGTCAGTTATCAGACACTGTTAAACAAGCAAAATATTGCAAGAGTGCTAATGTTTTAAGCATGTTTTTAAGTAAAAAACCCTTTGTGTTTGTGTCCTTTATAAAGTTTATATCTCTGCTACCTGGCATTACATTTTATGACACACATGGCCCAGCCCAACAAGGTCTCATTTATGTCAGATCCGGCCCTCATAACAAATGAGTTCGACACCCCTGTTCTAGAGGGATTGAACCCACTTGTCCTGGATGGAGTATAGTTGGCTTTTACAGAGCAAGTTAAGATTTAGGGGGTGCTCGTGGACCCAGCCTTGCTATTTGAAAAGCAGGTTGGCACAGTGGTCAAGAGTGCCTTTTGCCTATAGTTTTAAAATCTCTTTAGGATCTGTGTCTTCTTTATGAATCAATGATATATTTGCTTCAGTCCAAGATTCTGGTATTTCTGTTTTTTCTATTACAGAAGAAATTATGTTTTTAATATTGTATCAGTAATACATTGTCAAATATTTTATAGTATTCAGCTGGTAGTCCATCTGGTCCAGGTGCTTTATTTATATTTTGTTTCTTAATAGCCTCTGTAATTTCCATCATTGTTATGGGATCATTCAGCATTTTTCTGTTTTCTTGCTGAATTGTGATTACAAAATATTTGCAACTGTCTTGGCTGCAAGGTTGAAAAAAAATTCTAATAGACTTTATACACCAGGACTAATCAGGTTTTCTACCTAAAAGACAGCTAAAAAACAATGTGAGAACAGTTTTAAATATATTAGAATACTATGAAGCACATCTAGAGAAACAGATGGCTTTGATATATTTGGATGCTGAAAAAGCATTTGACAACATCAACTGGCAATTTATTATTCAACAGATTAAAATAATGAAATTTGGGACTAATTTTATAAAGCCTATTGAAGTTATGTATGCAAAGCAGATAGCGAAAATAGTATTAAATAATGAACTGACAGATAATATATGGATTGAAAAAGGGACGAGACAAGGCTGTCCAATATCCCCACTGTTGTTTATATTAACATTGGAAGTGCTGACAAGAACTATTAGGGAAGATTCCCGTATTAAAGGGACATCAATAAGAGGAAATAAATATAAATTATAAGCCTTTGCTGATGACTTGGTATTTATCTTAGAAGATCCAATGGAATTGATACAACTGATGGATCGGATTAATGAACATGGGAAAATGGCGGGAATGAAAATAAACTATCAGAAGACAAAAATGATTACGAAAAATATGACATTGAAACAGAGATTTGAATTAGCAGAGTGAACTGGATTTCAACTGGAAAAGAAAGTCAAATATCTGTGTATTAATATTATAGCAAAATGTAGTTCTCTGATAAATGATAACTATAATAAAGTGCTACAAGATATTTAAAAAGATCTAGAGAAATGGACAAAGCTGCAAGTATCACTAATGGGTAGAATAGCAATTTTGAAAATGAATATTCTACCACATCAGATGTTTTTATTCCAGACCTTGACGATATATATTAAACAAAGCTTCTTTGGCAAATTGAATAAACTGACACAACACTTTATATGGCAAGGGAAAAAGCCAAGAATTAAATTGAAAGCCTTACAGGATACAGAAGATAATGCTGGATTGGGAGTACCAGACTGGAAGAATTACTATAGGGCAGCAAGTTTGGTTTGGTTGAGAGAATGGATTTTACTCGAAGATCATAGGATGCTGACTCTAGAAGGGCATAACTTAAAACTGGGATGGCACACAATTTTCTGGTATGGGAAAGCTTCTGGACATAAATATTTTTTAAAATCATATGATAAGAAGATCATTATTGACAATCTGGGAAAAGATTTGTCCACTGATATATACTGAAATTCCAAGATGAGTATCTCCAGGTGGAAGCTTTTTCTTAACCAGCTTTGACTTCAAAACAAACAGTATTAAATATGCAAAATTGTTGGACAATGGAAATAATTTAAAATCTCAGGAAGAATTAAAGAAAAGGGAAATAAACTTAGATTGATGGACTAGAGTGCAAGTGGAATCTAGATATTGAAAGGACAAACAGACAGATGGATTTTATTTGGAACAAGGTGCATTTGAAAAATTATTATGTACTTCAAGAGAGAAACGTATTAAGAAAATGTATGGTATGCAGGAAGAGTTAAAGAATGCATGGTCAAATGGATGCAAAATGTAGTTTACTACATAGATTTGTTACAGTGGCATAAAATACGGAATGTGAATATTAAGTTGACTAAACCTGTTTCATTTAAAGAAAATGTATATAAAATGTTTTATAGATGGCATCTAAGCCCAGATAGGTTAGCTAAAATGTATAAAAAATTGAGTAACAAATGCTGGAAATGTAACAATCATGTTGGATCGTACTATCATATGTGATGGACATGTAAAAAGGTTCATAAATATTGGATTGGAGTACATTCTCTCTTACAGTCAGTCTTGAATATTACAATACCTTTTAAACCAGAGATATTCCTGTTAAACTGTTAACCACATGACTTACATAAGAACCATAGATACTTTATTTTACATGTTGTAACTGCAGCCAAATTTTTATTTGCAATGACATGGAGGACACTGAAAATCCCAATGCTTTATGAGTTAACAAGGAAGATTATGGATTGTGCTGAAATGGACTAATTGACAAATATAATAAAAGGAGAAATGGAAGAAGAATTTATGGGACCATGGAGGGCCTTTTATGACTTGTTAAAACACAAGTACTGAGAAACTAAGATTAAACGAACAATAAGAATAATGGTTATAAGCTTTTATGAGGAGATTTGCATGCAAAATGTTAAATTAGACTTTTTAAAAACAGATTTCTGTATCTTTTCCTTTCCCTTCTTTACCCTTTCCCTCTTTCTATGTATAAACTAATAAAATTCCTTATTAAAAAGAGTGCCTTTTGCCAGCAGCATCTGGTTTGTCAACTTTTTTAGACTTCGCTGATCTGGCCACATGGATCCATGTTTTTGTAACCCCAGGGTTGGATTTCTGTAATGTGTTTTATGTTGGGCTGCCCTTCAAGATGGCCTGGAAACTGCAGCTGATCCAGAAGGTGGCAATCTGATTATTGTCAGGGGCTAGCTGATGGGAATTTATGTTACCCATTTTGAAACAGATTCAAGTCCAGTAGCACCTCAACAAGAGTTTCAGAGTATAAACTTTTGAGAGTCAAAGCTCCCTTCGTCAGACATAAGTCCTTCTTAGTTTAAGTTCTTGGGAGACTCCTTGTGGGGAACTCTTTGGAGCATCTGGTTTGCCATGAAGGATGACAGGAATTATGCTAGAGAGAGTTGCAGATACACATACATTCAGATGCAACACAGATTGCATGTACTTTGGTTAGAACCTGCCTTTAAGTTTATTTTCCTTAGTGTGCCTAAATCCTGTCCTTTGCAATACCCTGAGTTTGTGCCTTGTAGAAATAAAGTTTTGTTTAACTTGAGAGAGTCTGCACAAATCCTTACCCATCTGCCTGGCTCCTTGGCATGCTACTGAATAATACCCCTGCGATGTTGACTTTGGGCAATTATGTGACAGAGAGAGGGTGGGTGGGTTTTACCTGAAGTGATGGTGGCAGCAGTAAAGGGGGGGAAACGTGGCTGGTCTTGGCCCACAACATGACAGAGACCATGACATGGGGCTTCTGGGGCTTCAGTGGCCGGAGGAGGAGAAAGGCATCACTGCCAGTGCAATGCCTTGCATGCTTCTTCCAGCTCTGCAAATGACTGGGCAGGATGAAAAGCTCAACTCGGCTTGCTTTGCAAAAGCAATGAGGAAGTAAACAGAGTTACACTACAAAGATATGTCATGGCTGATGTTCATTAATGACCATTTATAGTAATGATATTCTGAGAAGGATTGACATCTGACTGCAATATTTCAAAGAGTGAACACCTAACTCAAGCTTGTTAGGAAACAGTTTACACAGCTTGTAACTCAAGCTTGTTAGGAAACAGTTGTAACTCAAGCTTGTTAGGAAACAGTTTACACAGTATTTGTATACTGAAAGATGGTAAATGGACTAAAGATCTAATGTGAAATGAAATAATGTTATTGTTTGGTCCCAGGTCAAGGGTTAGGTAGGAACACAGGAACAGACAAATTCCAGGGATACGCTTCCTGATACTCAAAGTACACTAAATAGGCACACCGTTTCCTTCAGCATTGGCTATATATACTATGACACTGATGCCCTGGTTTGATAACACACAAACTAAGGATTGATTCACTCATGCAATCCTATTTATGGAGTCTGTTAACAAATCCCAGCCAAGTAAGCAGTTCTCAGACCTTAAGAACCTGGGAAGCATCATGCATGGAGTAAAAGTGAGATGCTGCTAACACCTTTGACCACCATGCTTCAGTGGGGTCTCCAGACACTCAACTGCTGATGTGTGCTTACCCTTTCAAGGGAATGATGCTCCCCAGGATTCAGAATGGTACTCGCTCTGCTTCTCACGGAGAGCCACCATTCACAATCACTATCAACCAAAAGAACCACATTTACTTCCAACCCTGGCATGAGGCCTGCACCTAACAGAGGCTTGCAGGTTACCAATCCCTCCAGTGGCAGCTGTTTCAAGGTGGAAACCATCTGCCAAGTAATGTATGACTGTGAGAGTT
Source organism: Gekko japonicus (assembly GCF_001447785.1). NCBI lineage: Eukaryota > Metazoa > Chordata > Lepidosauria > Squamata > Gekkonidae > Gekko > Gekko japonicus. Next base: position 1,060,500 of record NW_015173678.1, on the reverse strand, counting down.
GGACCATAAGGAAGGCCAAGCAATGAAGAATAGATGCTTTTGAATTATGGTGCTGGAGAAGATGCTTGAGAGTCCCTTGGACTACAAGGAGATCAAATCAGTCAATCCTAAAGGAAATCAAACCTGACTGTTCTCTGGAAGGCCAGATACTGAAGCTGAAGCTCAAATACTTTGGCCACCAAATGAGAAGGGAGTACTCATTGGAGAAGCCCCTGATGCTGGGAAAGACTGAAGGTAACAAAAGAAGGGGACAGCAAAGGATGAGATGGTTAGACAGTGTTACTGATGCGACGAACTCAACTGTGCAACTGAACAATGACAACAACAACAACAATCCGATTCTGCAGTTGGCTGCTGTAGCAATAAAAGCAGCCTCTTGTCAGATTTTGCTGCTTGTTGGCATTTTCTGTTAACCTAAATGCTCTCTGTCATAATTGCTAATTGCAGGGTACACACCACACAACTGAAGAAACCAAGTGACTTTGAGCTGCAACAACAGCCATTGCACTTGCCTAAATATATATGACATTGGTGGGGGGGGGGGAATTGGAAACTTCATACTTTGTTCAGTGGAGTGGTAGGCTAGAGGTAGGATCCACCCCACTGGCAGTGAATTTTTCAATTTAATTATTAATTGGACCAAAGACTTTCTTTTGTGCTGATCTATGGCCATCAACTTCATTAGACGCCCCAAGTTCTGGTACTACAGGAAAAGGGAAAAGTTATCTATCCACCCCTTACGTAATTTTATTAATCTCTATCATGTTTCCCCTTAGCTACCTTTCTTCTAAACTCCAAAGTTCCAGACTCTTCAGCCTTTCCTCATAGGAAAGGTGCTCCAACCCCTTACTCATCTTAGAATCATAGAGTTGGAAGGGACCTCCAGGGTCATCTAGTCCAACCCCCTGCACAAGGCAGGAAATCCACAAATACCTCCCTCTCCACACCCCCAGTGACCCCTGTTCCATGCCCAGAAAATGACAAAAAACATGCAGGTTCTCCAGCCAAATTAGCCTGGAGAAAAATTGCTTCCTGACCCCAAAGTGGCAATCAGCATTTCCCTGGGTATGTAAGAAAGGGCCACAAGACCTAAGCACTGATCCTATCCTGCCTTCTCTTCCTCTCATGATCTGCCTAAGTTCACAGAATCAGCATTGCTGTCAGATGGCCATCTAGCTTCTGTTTGAAAACCTCCAAAGGAGAGCCTACCACCTGCCAAGGAAGCCTGTTCCACTGTCAGGAAGTTCTTCCTAATGTTTAGCGGAAAACTCTTTCGATTTAATTTCAACCCGTTGGTTCTGATCCAACCTTCTGGGGCAACAGAAAACAGGTCTTGGGCTGCCTTCACACATTGTTGGATAATGTACACCTGATGCACTAAAACAATAATTTGCAACTGGATTTCTGTGTGTGCAACAGGAAAATCCAGTTGCAAATGATTGCTCTTCTGCACATCTTCCAGCTTTGTAATATCTTTTTTGAGATTCAGCAACCAAAACTGCACACAGTATTCCAAATGAAGCTGTACAATAGCTCTATACAGTGGCATCATAACATCAGTCATTTTCTTCCCAATAATAACCTTCACCATGGAGCTTGATGTTTTTACTGCTGCTGCAAAATGAATCAACATTTTCATTAACTGTGCACTATAACTCCAAGATCTCTTTCAATTTCAGTCTGAGACAGTTTACAACCAATTAGCATGTATTTAAAGTTAGGATTTTTTGTTCTATCATGCATCAACCTGTACTGACATTTGCTACTTCTTCCTGGATGCAGTAGTATTAGCAGGGGTCGTTTCATAGAAAAAGAGCTAGGGGAACTCATTAGCATAACTCATTAGCATATGCCACACCCCCTGACATCACCAGACGTGTGTCATAAGGCCACACCCCCTGACATCACCGGAAGTGTGTCATAAGGCCACACACCCCGCCCCCAACGGTCCCGGCCGCCGCCACCAGCCTTGCAGCTCCACTGCTGAGCCCCATGAGGGGCCCGGCGGTGGACCTGCAAGGCCGGTGGGAGTGCAAGGAAGCCCCGCAAAGGCCCTCCCTGGCCCCAGGCAGGCAGGGGTGGGGAGAGGCAGGGAGAAAGCAACTTACCCTCCCTCTTCTCCTGCCTCCTCCTGGCTGAATGAGGGCCGGAAGTGGGGTGGCCGGAAGCAGGGGGCGGGGCTTCGTCATGTGCCCCGCCCCCGTACCTCACCCGGGGGAACTGCGATCCCCCGCGATCCCCCCCCAAATGACCTCTGAGTATTAGACATGTTGCCTTACATACATTTAGGAACTGTGTCAAACTGTGATTTCATGTTTCTCTCTCTCTTTCTGTCTCACATGCTTAAAGTGAGCAAAAAAAAAAATGGGGGAAGACAACAATATGCCTTAACAAACATCCATGCTTCTTTGGGTATATGTATTCTAAACTATTTTAAAGTAGACACTGAATTTTATTTTTTTGGGGGGAAGTAACTAATTTAAATCTGTGAAGAAACCACTAAATCTTTTCTTATATTTCTTCACAATTAACTTCTGTTTCAGGGCAATGCCTCTGCACTTTGAGGAAGCATCTTGATATATTATTCTTGTATCCCCAAGTCTATAAAAGTGATCTAATTAAAAAGAACATTTTAAAAATTAAGACGAAAATGAATTCCCTTGTCAGGTTTCTAACATACCAGAACTTCATTTTCAGAATGGTACACTGATCAGATCATCTATATGGATCTTAGTAAATTGGACCTCATTAAAAAGTGTAGAATGTCACTGAGGACAATCTTGTATTATAAAAAAGATGAACTCTTACCAAGAAACCATCAGAGTACTGAAAATGACTTCTTGAGGGATCTTCAGCTGTTGGGCTCAGAGGTTTAGGGTCAGACAAGGAACGCTGCATCACCTTGGCAGACTTTGGGCTCAGCTGAGTAATCTTGGTGACATCAGCATGTGCAATCTTCTGAGGACTAATGTCTTCACTTAGGGATTTTTCATAGGGCACAAATGCTGACTCTATAACTGCAGCTGGAGAAACAGGGGAAATGGGAGAATAGAGAACTTTGGGGGATTTTGGAGGGGAAGGTGCTACCTGGAGTGTAGGTTCTGGCCGGAGATGGGTTGAATAACCTATTTCTAAGGGTGTTGGGCGTTTTTTGTCTTTTTGAGGGGAGATGGCTGTGAGGTATTGAGGGCTTTGGGAGTCTGAGTCTGTTTCTGTCTGACATCCCAAACTTCTGCCTTTATACGTCTTTTCTGGAGCTGAAATGTGTTTTACTATTTCTACCTTAGCATCCAGCTGGGCCCTTATCGATGGGGTCCTTATCATCCCTACAGGTTCTGTTTGTACAGAAATCTCTGCTACTGTCTGTACTGCAGTGCTGGAAAATTTGGAGAATGGTTTAGCCTTGTCCACCTCAGTGGTAACTTCATATTTCCCGGCATGAGTTTTTCTTCTTGATCTGCTGGTTGGCTCCCATTCATCTTGGTCCTCATCATCTGTCTGGACACTTGTATCAACACTCTTTTTAGTTCTCTGTCTTTGGTCCGTGTAGTTTGTATCTGCACTATCCTCATCATCAGTTTGGACACCACTCTCTGCTATATTTTTAAGACACCTGGGCTCCTCTTCCATGGTTTCATCAAGTTCCTCATATGGGCCAAGCAGCTTTGGCATGGAGCTCCTCTTTTTCAGTTGTTTTTCCTCTCTCACATCAATGTCCTTAAGAGACATATCTGAAACAGAACTTAGTATGCCAGGCCTAGGAATGTACTGAGTAACACCATCTGACTGAAATGTGTACCAGGCTTGGCTTTGTGGAATTTCAATGCCTAGAACAGCAGAAGTGGTTGAAGTAGCTTCCTCACCAGTCCAAAACTGGCTGTTTACAGCAGCTGCATATTGGTCTTCAATAATGACTGGATCTGTGGTCGTTGGTGGAGACACAGTTCTTGAAGGGTCATAATTATACTGATAGATTTGGTGAATTTTTTGTTCTTCTAAGTGTTGGTGAAGCTGCTGTTGAAGTTGCTGGATTTGTTCAATGTGTAGTTGCTGCTGAGCTAATGTTTCCTGTCTCATCATGAATTGAGCCTGTCGCTCTTCCTCCTGCTGATATAGGAGATGGTGTTTCATAGATTGCAATTCCTCAAGCTTTTTTTGAACCATAAATTGTTCTTGTTCTCTGAATCTTTGTATTTCTTGGCGTTCCCACTCTAGCTCCTCTGCAAAGCGTTGCTGTTTCAGTTTCTCGAGCTCTAGATATTCACGCTCCAAGTCAAGATGTTGCTGTTTGCCTTCTTGAGGGGCAATGAGAAGTGTAGCTTCATCCTGAATAACATCCATGAAAGCTTCTGAAGCTGTAGTAAAGACAGGTAACAAGTTGGTGGGCTCATTTGTGATAGTTTCTATAGAGTGGGGGTGTAATACTGGCTCAGTGTCTATGTCAGTAATCTTACCCTCTTTGTCTGATGACATAGTGGTCAAGAAACTGTATGATCTTGGAGGTGCCTGGTTCTGTTGCAAGGTTGATAACGAGGGCATTTTATCAGCTGTTGGGAGAGCAGATACTGAAGTACTGAAAATAGAACCTGGTTGCGTTGTGATAGCATAGGTCGATGGGACTGGAGTTGCAACTGATGAATACACAACTCCATTGGATGATCTTAAAACACTCCCAATGCCGTATGGGGATCCTACTGTTGGCACTATTCTTGCTTGGGAATACTGAGGTGCACTGATCCCCATGCCAGAAACAACTTGCCGAGTCTCTGGATAAGGACCAGTAATCTTGCTTGAGTAATCCACAATTTCACCTGAAATTACATGGCAGGGTTACTGTCCCGTTTCCCAAAACAAAGCATTTCTTGTGGATTCTGAATGCCATCGCATGAAGACGAGTAAAATGAATGGGGAGAGGGTGTCATGCAAATCTTCATTTTAATGATCAACTTTAGGCATTTAGTGGGGAGGGGGGAAAACCATTTGCTGAACATGCAGGAACAAGCAGGAACCTCTTGAGCAAAACACTTGACGTAAAAAGAAGAAACAAAAAAATACACGTGTAAATTCCGGCATAGCTTCCACATCATTCAACATAAAGTATAACAAAAAGGGGAAACAAAAAATATAAAATAAAAACAATTCATCCTGAAATGAGATGAGCAACACCATTATTATATTTCAAAGAAAGGTCTGATGCCTTATCATACTGACCTGTCATTACTCTGCCAGAAGTTAAGTCTACTGCTACATCAGTTTCCCCAGCTTGGTAGTCAAAAGTATTCTTGCTTTTGTACAGAAAAAGTCCAGCTTCTGATAAATTGGTGTCTGACATAGAAGGCTTCATACCACCAATGGATCTGTAACTATACGGCCCTGAGCGGTCATACTGATAGTGATCATCCCTGTAACCAAAACG
>NW_015173678.1:1036550-1055029 GCF_001447785.1 Gekko japonicus | reverse complement strand
AGATCACATCACAACAAACAGCCCTTCTCCCTGCGGTCAAATCCACAGGTTTTTCATCATCTTCTATTACAGTGGTAACAATTCCTGAAGTCATTTCATCCACTGACACCATTGTCCTATGGGATTTTGTGGTACTGAGATCAACTACTCCACTCTCCATCGGTTCACAAGCAGTGCCAACATCAGCCCAAACACTGGTTACACCCACAGGAGGGACAGTCACCAGCTTTTTAGAAGCCCAGGTCACTGGAGTACCTAGGCAAAGATTTATGGCAACTTATTCTGCCTGCAGAGAGTGCCTGGCTACTGGCTGCTCTAGATCCAAGTTCAAAATGTTGTGATGTTAGCTGCAGTGGAGTAGTCATTGCATGTCCAAGGTCTACAAGACTTTCTGAACTAGAACTATAGCTTACAGTAGCCGTGCAGGTTACTATTGTAATTGTTTCAGTAACTGGAGCTAAAGAAGGCTCTGCTGTTGATGCAGTGCTGAGATTTATTATAGCTGGTTGAATAGTGCTTAATGGCCGTCCAGATACATCACTTGCCATGGTTTGCCGTCTTACATCAATGGGAGCAGCAGATAGATCCATACAGCTGTCCGTCCTTTCAAAATCCATTTTAGTCAAAGTGCGAAGATCAATGACATCACTAAAGAGATGGAATCTTCCATTTTCTCTATATCTGGATGGATCTACTAACTGTGCCGGTTCTGGCGGTATAGTTATGGAAACACCGCCAAAACCAGAACCTTTGACCAAAGACACTGAAGTTCTGGCAACCTCTGTTGTTATTAACTGTGTTGCTGAGCTAGGGACTATTTCAAAAATTGAGCGGGCAGTGATAGGAATAGCAGGAACAAACTGATCAGTTGTGCTTTGAATCTGCAGAGCACTGATGGATGGAATAAATAATGGTTGCACATTCAGTGGCACCTGTTCCTTAGGGGGTGATCCTGAAGGCCAACTAATAATTGCCTGGCTGGTAATGGACTCAGTTGGAGTTCCAGGCTCAGAGGGCAATGTGATAACAACATAGGTTTCCTGAGTAGGTTTTGACAGCCTTGGTGAAGATTTGTTTGAATGTGGAGACAATGGTGACGTAGGGGATGTCAACTTGTACTCAGCTGGGGAAACCAAGTTCAAAGACATACCACTAGCTAAAGACAAACCTACCGGCTTGGGCTGCACTTCTGCTGGTTTGTGAACATTTGTTGGCAACTGAGGAACTGCTGGTTTGGGAGCAATAGGAGGCTTAATTATTTCAGGAGGTCTGTGTGTGAACACAAGTCCTGATGGAATTGAGGCTGGCTTAGGAGGAACAGGAGGGGGTATGGATGTATATATCCTTGTGACAAGTGTCCCATTGGTTTTTATGGCAGAAGTTGTCTCTACTGATTTGACACTGCTGACAGATGGTGCTATGGTCAGAGCTGTTGTCAGTGGAGCCTTAGCCAGTGGTTTCCTTTTAGGATAAAGCGCTGGCTTAGGCAGAGTAGGTGGTGGAGGTGGGGGGGGAGGGGGAAGAGGGGGAGGTCGAGAGGGTGGAAGAGAAGATGGCTGAGCAGGAGAGTCTAAAGAAGAACTTCTGACAAATGAGAATGTTTTGGATGCAACAGTGGGAAATGGTGAAACTGCAGATGGCAATGTAGGCACAGTAGAAGTAAAGGAGGATATTATTGGTGTTGGCTCTGTAGAATGAGCTGCAAATGTAAATTTTTCATCAGGTATAGAATCTGTTAAAGCTGTCCTTGATATCTTGATAGCAGCTGTTTTCTGTTCCTCTTCATACAGCTCCCTCAACACCTTAGGTGTGATCACATCTTTTCTAGTTTTGTCTTCTTTGGATGAGACGGTTTCCATAGCAACTGAGACAGGTACAACAGGTCTGGGTTTTGTATCTATATATGTTGCTGTGATGGATGCAACTTCAGGCAAGGAAACCTGATCTACATGTGCTGCATCTTCAGCTAAAAATGCCTTCTTAGGGAATAACACAGCAGATTCAGAGTACTCTTTTGTAGAAGTTATGGGAACCTGGTTCACTGTACTTGTCCTGTCAGAATCTGATAACTTGCTTACAGTATCTACAGTTTCTCCATAGCCTAAAGTCATTCCATCTGGTCCAGCCACAGGAGAAGAACTACCAGTTGTGTAAACTGAAGATGTGGATGATGTGAGGGATGATGCATCTGAAGGTAAAACGGATGCAGCACTTTCTGAGGCTTCTGAGTATGTCAGTATGGATGCCTCATGGGAAATAACTTCTTCAATCTCCTGGGCATAATCTGTGAGGTATTCATCTTCTATTTCATCAGCTGTAAAGTGCTGAGTAATTCTGACATCTGGAATAGGAAGCGCTACAGAACTCAGTGAAGGTCTATCTAAAACTGCTGAAGGAGTACTTGATGTCGATGACATGGTATCTGATGCTTTCCCAGATGTCTTTGTATCTGAGGGAAGAATTAATTCAGGTGACAGCTGAGTGGGACTGGAGCTTGGGCTCAATTGCATTCCTTGTTGCTTCATAAGCTCCTCATAAGTGGCATCTGCATCTAACAACTGCTTTTCATCACTTGAAGATGGTGCCTCACTCTCCAAAACAACTATTTCATGACTTTCTGGCATGATGTAAGAGCTACACACAATGTCTTCTTGAGATATAACAGTATGCAGTGATTCTATGCTATAATACTCTTTCTGTACATCTATAGATTTTTGTATAGGCCCTCCATCTAGCTGACCAAGAGGCTTTGTTTTCTTGTCTTTATCTCTCTGTTGGCTAAATTCATCATTCTCATTCTGTTTTGCAATAAGACTAGCCTCAGGAGCCCCACTGTAGGTATCTTCTACCAAAGATTCATAAATATAGTCCTCTATTAGCATACCACCATATAAGGGCTCTTTTTCAAATACTTCATCTTTTTCACAGACATCTGCAAATTTCTGGCCTTTATGAGATGTGTGCAGCATTTCTTCATACACTTCTTCAGCACTTTTTAAAGTCTTTAGACCACTGTTTTCTGTAACAATCTCAAGCAGCTGATCTTCTGTAGGAGAATATAAAGAGACAGATGTAGGCAATTTATACACTTTTTGAACTTCTATTATTTTTTCAGGACTGATTTCAAAGGCTTCAGGATCTGATTCAATACTTGGTGAATATTCAGAGCAGGAAGACCGATGTAGTTCCTCCATTTCTGCTGCCTGACGCAGTTCTTCTGTTGGGGAAGCATCCTCAATTGGAGAAAGATTACTTGGTGGTGTCTTTGGCCGTTCTCTTCTTCTCTGGGCTCTGAGCTCATCCTTGTCTTTCTTAGATTTTTTGCTAGAGCTCTTTCTTTGCTGCTGCTCTAGCTCACGTTGTTTTTCTTGCTCTTTTAACAGTTCTTCCTCCTCCCTGAGCTCCTCTTCTTCTGAAGAGTCTTCAATAGTTGGAAGAAGAGGACCATGTGTTCGATGTCTGGCTTTACGATGCTGTTTACTTTCTCCTCCCATTTTTTTGTGACTTGGACTACTGTCACTGTCTTCATCGAGCGATGATACAGATGTAGGAGAAGTGCCTGGAGTGAAACTGGAGGCATGCAGACTAGAAGACCCTTCTCCTCGGGACCTATCTTCTGGTGAATCTGTAAGACTCTCCATCTCTAACTCCGGTTCTTCATCAAAATACATACTCCTCTGTGGTTGTTCAGATTCCTCAGAATATTTATTTGCTATTGTGCTGTTAAGTTCTATAGTTTTGAAACGACGGAGGCCTCCTCTTGTGGTTTCTTCACTGTCTTGACTTTTTGTTTCCCTAGATTTTGATTCTGGACTTTCATCAAAAGTCTCATCATCATCATCATCACCATCATCATCTTCATCATCATCATCATGCCAGGAATGGCGCCTACTGGCATCCTCTTCATAGCCTATGCTACTTTTGCGCATTAACCTCTTATGTTTTCCTGCTGTTCCCTTTTTACTCTTCACTTCTTCCTTTATTGGGCTTTCATTTGCACTGATTTCCTTCAGCTGATTCCTGATGAATTTGTCATCTTCAGATCCTGAAGCGTCTTCATCTGCACTCATTTCCAAGATCTGTTTTCGAATTAATTCTTCTTCATCACCTGAGCCTGGACTGTCTTCTGGTTTATATTCATCACTGCTGGAAGAGCCAACACTAGTCTGTCTTTTTCTCTGTGGAACTGGTGAATTCTCACTTTCACTGCTATCTTCTACAGAGTCATAGCGTTGCCTTCTTGTTGATGCATCTTCCATTGTACTTGCCATTTGCTTGTACTTCTTCTGAGATGGTATGCTTTGTTTACCATCTTCTGCAGGAGTTCTTCCATTTTTCCCTTGGATTTTTGGCATCATTAAATCTTCATCATCTGAACTGCAGGATTCTAGTGCAACAGGCAGAGGCTTTGTTTTGTGTGTGTGTTTTGTCTGTTCAGCATAAACACCAGAAAGGACTTGTGGCTTTTCAGTTTTCTCTTCAGCAATGCTACAAGCTTGAGCTTCCAAAATTGACAAGACAGTGCTTTCTAGCTTAGCAAGATCAGATGGACTTGTTGGGCTACTCTCTTGTGAAAGTGTTTCTTCTTTATAAGGTTCTTTCAGCATATCCTTTTCATCACTTGTGATAAGACTAGGAATTTCACCAAGTGAACTTGATATCCCATCCGATGAGTATCCTGTGTCACTAAAGCCTTGTGGACTTCTTTGTTGCTGTGAACTCGATGTGTCTGATTTGTTGTTTTCTTTTTCCTAATAGATGAAATAAACACAACATATTCAGACTCAAGGAAATTATAAAACAGTAAGACTCACTAAAAATAATACAGGTGTTCATGATAAAGGGTTATTATAATAAGAGTCAGGTTAAACTTGAAGTGGGAATATGCACTGATCTTATGTTAGTACATAACATGACATTTGAATAGTTACTTTCCCCATCTAGATATATAAAAGGCTAGCCGTGTTCCCAACGACTCACCTTCTACCTGATTAGGCCAGCCTTTCAAGGTCATTTGCATAGGTGAGCTGATTGAGCCTCGCTCTGTTCTGTACATCATCCTCCCCCCCATAGACAGTCAACACAGAGGTTGTTTGCATATGCTGCCTGATTGGCCCTCACCTTCAACATTCTAAACAGTTTTCTGTTGCTGTTGGGAGTCATTGAATGTATTCTGAGGTAAAATACATCTCCCAATCTTCCCCTAAATATTAACTGGGGTTGCCAATCTCCCTGTGGGGCCTGGAAATCTCCCAGAAATCACTGTGGTCCACAGCCACAGCACATCATTTTCCCTACAGAAAATTTCCCAGCCATTACAACTGATATCCAGATGACCAAGATCAGTTCTCCTGCAGATAATGGCTGCTTTGGGTAATGAACTATATGGCATTATACCCTGCTGAGGTCCCTCCCTACAGGCCATGGCTGGGTGGTTCAGGCGGAGCCGGCTGAAGCTGAACCCGGCGAAGATGGAGGTCCTGTGCCTGGGTCGTGGTGGTATGGGATTGGGGCTCCCACTCCTGGCCTTCGATGGGGCACCTTTGGTGCCAGCTTCAGAAGTTAGGAGTTTGGGAGTGCTCCTGGACCTCACCTTAACGATGGAGGCCCAGGTGGCAGCCACTGCCAAAGCAGCCTTTTATCATCTACGGCTGGTGTGGCAGCTGGTCCCCTTCCTTAGCCACGGATATCTGGCCACAGTGATCCATGCGACGGTCACCTCGAGGCTAGACTACTGCAATGCTCTCTACATGGGGCTACCTTTGTCGCAAATTCGGAGGCTGCAGCTGGTGCAGAATGCGGCGGCCAGGTTGTTGGCGGGGTTCCCTAAATGGGATCACATCCAACCTGTGCTGAAAGCGCTGCACTGGCTGCCTATAGCGTTCCGGATTCGCTTCAAAGTGCTGGTGCTTCCCTTTAAAGCCCTATATGGCCAGGGTCCGGCATACCTGAGGGACCGCCTTTCCCCATACAGGCCCCAAAGAGCACTTTGGTCGGGGTCACAACACTGCCTAGTGACCCCGGGTCCTAAAGAGGCCAGGCTTGCTGCCACAAGGGCCAGGTCCTTCTCGGTGGAGGCTCCTACCTGGTGGAATGAGCTCCCGTGGGAGATCAGGGCCCTGTGGGACCTCTTACAGTTCCGCAGGGCCTGCAAGACAAAGCTCTTCCACCAGGCTTTTGAGTAGGAGCCGCTGCCACCACCACCATTGAGTAACTGCAGAGCAGGACCGCTGGGTTGGGCCGACTGGCCACTTGGAACATCTTGGCCCATGGCATCCCCCCTCTTTGATCGCACCGCGATATACAATAGGTAGTGAGTATTTTAGTTCCTAATGTATCCTGCAAGATGCGAGTTTTTGTTTTAATTGTTTTAACTTGTCCTATTTTTATTGCACTTGGTGCCTTAACTGTTCTAATCTTGTTGTATTTTATTGCACAGTTGTGCCTATGTAAGCCGCCCTGAGCCCGCTTGCAGGGAGGGCGGGATATAAGTGAAATAAAATAAATAAATAAAATAAATACCCCAAACCCTGCCATCCCCAGGCTATACTCCTCAAATCTACAGGTATTTCCCAACCCAGAGTTCGCAACCCTGTAATTGGCTACAGAACTGCTTTCCAGAAAACATGGCATAGGAGGAGGTGCTTTTCTACCTTAGCTGAAACTGCATAACCCCAAATCAACACAAGCCAACCTCGAGGACAGCCCTGCTTTATAGTTAAGCAGAAGGAAATAAACATGACTTGCTTCCCTCTATTTTCCCCTTCCCTCCGCTGCCTCACCAGCCACAGCTGGGACACTCGCCTGGAGCTTCTTTCTAGAGCTCATTGTATTTCTTCCCACAACGGGACTTACTCTTAGTTCAATATAATTATGCTTCATGCCAAAAATCCAGAGACTATTAATTTTGTCATGATTTTTATGCTACGAATCTAGTAAACACTATTTTCAAGGCATTTCTAGAACACTTTAATTATGTCCTGGTGGTTATGATCACTGCCAAATTATTAAGAATATCTAGAGACAGTACAAATATTCAAGTTGTAGCCAGTTTATGAAGAAATCTGCCAGCAATGTGCAGCAATGGCATTCTAAATGCTGAAGAGCCACAATCAAGACCCAGCTTAGTTCTGATCAAACATCAAATTACAGGAAACCCCAGGGACCATTTTTTGTTTAAACGGCTAATAACAGTGGGGGCAAGGCAGTTTGATTAGAAAACCCCTCTCACTTCCCTTGTTCTCCCCACATGACCCCACTCTAAATAAGGACCCTGCACAGCTGTAATTTAGATTTCAAAGGTGAACAGAGTAAAAGAGGGAGGTAAAAGAGGGAGGGTGGAAGACCTTGGTAGCTTGGTGAGTAAAACCTGGGCTCAGACTGTCTTTTGCTTTCAGGTACATAGCTTGTATACGACCAGAAGAGACAATACCTTGGCTCTTAACCTGGGACCTGTGTTAGGCAGCCTGGTAAACCAGGACCAATCTAAGATGTTTGTTTAAATTATATTAATTGTTGAAATTGGTTGTTAAACTGTATTTTGGTATCTTTCTGTGAGTTGCTTAGGGTCCCTTGGAAGAGGGGAGTGGCATACAAATCCTTCCTAGAACTAATGGAAGGGCAGCAAAAAAGATAAATGCTAGTGCTGTCACAGTGTGGAGACAGATTGCAACTTCACTTGATAAGTGTTCATCACTGGCATTTTGTGCCATTCCCTTCATATTCCCACTGGACAGGCAGCCATTCCCTGGGGAAGTCTCAGTTGAGAACTCCAGAACTGTGGTGGGATCTGTCTTTTTGACCTAACATCTCACAAGCCATGAATACAGAAGGGAAGAGAGCTATTGCTGATCATTTTTTTCCTTTGGAACAGACGTCCAGACACAAAGGTCAGAAGAATAATGCCTTTTCATTATTCCCTGTGCCATTAAACCAGAGAAGGAGATGGTAACTTGTGCAGCAGTTTGCACAGGACATTACAGGGACAGATAGGGTTGCCAAATGGCACCGGGGGGCGGGGAATGGCCCGCTTTGATGGCCCGCTTTTCGACGCGACAAAAATCGGGCCCGGGGGAAACCCCACCCCCGCGTGTGCGTCACCCGGAAGTGACGTCGCCCCCAGCGTGCGACGTCACTTCTGGGTGACGCGCACGCGCACACCCAGACGCCGGCCGGGAGCCCCCTGCTCCTGGCCAAAAGAGATTTGGCAACCCTAGGGACAGAGATGGATGTGTGAGTGACTCCTTTTAGCCCAGTGGAAGGGCTAAACTTGGGGGCCAGGTAGGGTTGCCAGCTTCCAGGTGTGGCCTGGAATTATAACTGAATCCCATACAGAGCTCAGATCCCCTGAAGCAAATGGCTGCTTTGGAGGGTGGATTCTATTGTATTATAGCCTGCTGAGATCCCTCCCCTCCCCAGTTCTCACCCTCTTTAGGCTCTACCCTAAAATCTCCAGGAATCTCCAAACCCGGAGCTGGTAACCCAGGGGTGAGGCTTATGGATTTCAATAAAGGCTTTCTGTCTTTCCCTTTATAATTTAAGCACTGGCCAAAGGTTCACTATATCTTATCTTAAACAATAAGTGGGTCCAGATATTTTTAAAGTCTTTAGCAAGATTTCTTTACAGTCTTCTTGTTCCGTTGCCCTAGCTTTATGTTTCATTATTTGTCAGAAACAACAGTTTTGAAAAAGTGCATGGAATAAGTAACACGGTTCATTGTTATGCCTGTTTGGTACACTTCAGTCTAATGTAGCAAATTAACGTGATGACTACTCATTGTATTGCATCAGCAAACCTTGTATGACTACCTGAGGGACCGCCTTTCCCCATACGTACCCCAGAGAGCACTGCGATCAGGGATCCAGAACCGACTGATCCCCCCGAGCATTAAGGAGGCCAGGCTGGTGACGACCAGGGCCAGGGATTTTTCGGTGGAGGCTCCACTCTGGTGGAATGAGCTCCCAGAGGAGACCAGGGCCCTGCGGGACCTTTCACAGTTCCACAGGGCCTGTAAAATGGAGCTCATCCGCCAGGCCTTTGGAGCCGCCACCACAACCATGACTGATACCATCCCGATCACCAGTGCCACTGGTAATGGCAACTGATACTGCATGGCGAAGAGCCTTGATCCTATGGACCCTAGTTTCATCCCATGCCAATTCCCCCTCTTTTTTATGACATCTGAAGCTGCCTTTATGACATCTGAAGCTGCTTGACATCTGAAGTCCGATCAGCGCTAATGGATAAGACTAGCACTTTATTATTATGGTTTTTATGTTAATGTTATTGATGCTATTTATGTATTTGGAATTTTATTTGATTGTAAGCTGCCCTGAGCCGGCTACGGCTGGGAGGGCGGGATAAAAGTTTAATAAATGAATAAATAATAATGTTCATCCAAAAAAGCTTGTACCAATGCAGCCAAGCTAAACACTGAAGTCCCACATTCCAGCTATTTTAAGCACATGCTATCTAGTAAGATATATGGGAATTAAAAATCATTAAATTGGATGGGGTGATTCCCATTCTTTCTCGGATCTATTGCAAGGTTATTCTGTGGAACTGGTAGAAGCTAGAAGAGTAAAATTAAAACTTACTGCTTTTCCTTTTAGTGCTTCAATATGATCAGGCTTTGCTAATGGTATTGCTGGAACTGAAATTTCTTTTTGAGATTTCTGATCTTTGGAGTAGGTCTCTGGAATCCCTATGGTTGAATCCTCCTTTTTAATGTCTTCCTTTTTTCTTGTTCCTTCAGGCACTTTGGCTTCTAACTTCTCTTCGGCTCCACCTGTCACTAGTTCAAGCTTGGTCTCAGGGAAGTGGGGGATGTCATGCAAGAATGGAGACGTGGAGTCATCCTCCACTGTTTTAGCCGGTTGAGCCTCATCAGTACTTGACTTGGAAGAAACTGGACCCACCACAGGCATATTTACTCGTTTTACCGGCAGAAATTTCAGATCGTCCAGTTGAAGCTGATCAGCAGAGGATGCCTTCACTATTTTTCCTTGCGGTCGTTTTGAGTCATCCTTCCAAATCTGATCAGCAGATGGTATTTTACCCAGTTTTGCCTGCTTCAATGCTGGAGCTGGTCTCTTAAATTCACTGGTAGATGGTACTTCCGCCAATTTTTCTTCCTGGTTTTTCAAATTTTCCTTTTGAAACTGCTGTACAGTCTTATCAGCAGGTAAAGGTTTTGCCTGTTTTCCCTGCTGGATCTTTGTCTCCTCCTTTTGAACATGATCAGCAAATGGTTCTTTGGGCAGTTTCACGTGCTGAAGATTTATATCATCCTTCTGAATTTGATCACCAAATCGTGGCTGGGCAACTTTCGGCTCTTGATTTCCTTTTTGAGCTTTTTGGGGTGACGGTGTCTTAGCCAGTATTACTTTCTGAAATTTATCAGATGGTGACATTTTTGCCAGTTCATCTGGTATCTTATCTGCAGATGGCCTTATGTGTTTTAGCTCTTCCTTTGGAATTTGATCAGCAGAAGGAGACTTTGCCAATTTTAACTTCTGAATTTTTAAATCATCTTCTCGAATGATCTGTGTGATTTTATCAACTGATACTGTTTTTCCCAATTTTTCTTGAGCTGTTAAATGTTCTTTTTCAACAGTCTCTTGTACTTTATCAGCAGAAATGTCCTTTGTTAATTTTTTCTGTTGAAGTTTTGGATCTTCCTTCTTAATTTCTCGGGATTCTTTTGACTTTTCCAGTACCTGAGAAGGTCGTGCTGTAGCCTTTTGCTGGGAAGATGACTCAGCAAGCTTAGGCTGGCTTAGAACAGAGACTGATGGTTTTGGTGATGATTTTGAAAGTATAGGAGGTGTCAACTGTCCCATATCCCCGAGTTGTCCTGTTAATGCTCTCTGTGTCTGGCAATTTAAGCACAGCCATTCTTGTACCTATAACATAATAAATAGGATTAAATTAAATTAATCATACACATAGGATTAAAATTGTCATATTATACTTACAGTTGAAAACAGGATTTCAACTTTACAAGTCACAATTTCATTGGTTGTGATGTGAAATGTATAAATCTTCTAAAACCAATGTATAAATCTTCTAAATGTATAAATCTTCTAAAACCAATGCCAAAATTGTTCAGAATATAATAGCCACTCTCTCTGAAACTGTAAATTAGCACCATCCACTGGTTTAAAAAGTAACAATTTTCTGACTTTTCAGTTAATCAGCATGAATAGCTATGCAGACTTCCAAAATCTAAGTACAGGTGGCTTTTCAAGGATACTGATACCAGCAATGAAAGAAAGCAATGAAGAAATAATAAAGAAAAGCTTCTACATGCTGTTAGGACAGGCCATATTGCATTTTTTAAAAACTATCTTTTATCCTAAAATGATATGCAAAGTGGTGTTTGACTCTCCCCTTCTTCCTTCCAGAAATTCAAAAAACTCATGATGGCAAGAAAATGGTTTTAATTTAATGATTTTCACGGAAACACAAGAAACAGTATTTGATTATGGATTCAAAGGCAAGCTCGGGCAACACAGCTCAGTACTCTTTTTTCTAAAGCAGGGCAAGGCAGTAATTACTTTGCAAAAACATGGCACCAAAGAATCATCTTGCTTGGTTTTGAAAGATGAATTCTGCTAGTGCATCTCTCACCCTTTTACCTTGCTCTAGGCATCTCTGGTAAGCCTGCCTGTGGCTCCCCACCACCTCTTCCTCTGGGATAAGAATAGTTTCCTCCTCCCCCAGATATAATAGGACCTCATTACTCCTCATCTCACATATATTATGAAGTATCACAGGCGGCAACTACTGATGTTACATTTTCAATTAAAACAGTGAGCTGCACCAACAAATACCTCCAGCGGGCTTTCAGGCATGCAAAACCCCTCTCCATGATATTGAATGGGCAGCATAGCCTCTGGTTGTATTCCCTCTCCCTAGGGAACACTGGCATTTTGAACGGCTTCATAAGCCTCAGTCTCAGAGGGTAAGCCCCATCCGCTGTCATGAGTGCTGACACACTAACACCATGAATTGTGATGGTGGGGTTTCCGAGCACATATAAGTTGGCATCCATTGCTGTGCATAGGTTGGAGTTTGCAAACGTAAAAGCATCATTTGTTCTCCAACTCCAACCGACCTCTGCATCTATAGACCTGCCATTGTGATCCACAGCACCCTGCAGAAGTACAGATAGGGTTGCCAAATGTGAATCGGCCGGGAGCGGGGGACTCCCGGCTGGCATCTGTTGCGTGCGCATCACAAAGAGTTTTCCCCTCAAATGGCGTGGCCCCTCCCCCAGCGTGTGACATCACTTCCGGGTGACGCGCACGCGGGGGTGGGTTTTCCCCCGGGCCCCGATTCCGGCGCGCCGGGAATCGGGGCTCCGAAACGGGGGATTCCCTGCCCCCCGGCTGCATTTGGCAGCCCTAATTCTGTTCCCATACTGATCAATCTTCCTTCCTGGAGCTCTGATAGTAATATGTGTGCCATCAATGTCACCAACATAGTGTGGGAATCCCAGTCTTGTGAAGCCATCCATTAGCTATACAGAAAGACATCAAAAAAGAAGTAAATGTGTGTCCCATGATCTTAAGAACATAAGAACATAAGAGATGCCAATGTTGGATCAGGCCAAGGCCCATCCAGTCCAACACTCTGTATCACACAGTGGCCAGAAATACCAGTGCCATCAGGAGGTCCACCAGTGGGGCCAGGACATTAGAAGCCCTCCCACTGTTGACCCCCCCCCAAGCACCAAGATGACAGAGCATCACTTGCCCCAGAGTCCCTATCTATACCTTGTGGCTAATAGCCACTGATGGACCTCTGCTCCATATGCTTATCTAATTCCCTTTTGAAGCCGTCCATGCTTGTAGCTGCCACCACTTCCTGTGGCAGTGAATTCCAAGTGTTAATCACTCTTTGGGTGAAGAAGTACTTCCTTTTATCCGTTCTAACCCGACCGCTCAGCAATTTCATGGAGTGCCCACGGGTTCTTGTATTGTGAGAAAGGGAGAAAAGTACCTCTTTCTCTACCTGCTCTTTCCCATGCATAATCTTATAAACCTCAATCATGTCACCCCTCAGTCGTCGTTTCTCCAAGCTAAAGAGCCCTAAGCGCCTTAACCCTTCCTCATAGGGAAAGTGTTCCAACCCTTTTATCATTCGAGTTGCCCTTTTCTGCACTTTTTCCAAAGCTATAATATCCTTTTTAAGTTGTGGTGACCAGTATTGCACACAGTATTCCAGATGAGGTCGCACCATTGATTTATATAGCGGCATTATGATATTGGCTGATCTGTTTACAATACCCTTCCTAATAATCCCCAGCATAGCATTGGCCTTCTTTATTGCAGTCACACACTGTCTCGACATTTTCAGTGAGTTATCTACTACAACTCCAAGATCTCTCTCTTGATCTGTCTCTGCCAGTTCAGACCCCATCAACGTGTATTTATAGTTAGGATTTTTGGCTCCAATGTGCATCACCTTGCACTTGGCCACATTGAACCCCATTTGCCATGTTGACGCCCACTCGCCCAACTTTGACAGATCCCTTTGGAGTGCCTCACAATCCTCACTGGTTTTCACCACCCTGAACAACTTCGTATCATCCGCAAATTTAGCCACTTCACTGCTTACTCCCAACTCCAAATCATTAATGAACAAGTTAAAAAGCAGTGGACCAAGTACTGATCCCTGTGGTACCCCACTGCTTACACCCCTCCACTGGGAGAACTGCCCATTTATACTCACTCTCTGTTTTCTATTAATTAGCCAGTTTTTGATCCATAAAAGGACTTGTCCTTTTATCCCATGATTTTTGAGCTTGCTTAGGAGCCTTTGATGAGGAACTTTATCAAAAGCTTTCTGGAAGTCAAGGTAAACAATATCTATTGGATCCCCCTTGTCCACATGTTTGTTCACCCCCTCAAAGAACATTAACAGGTTAGTGAGACAAGATCTTCCCTTACAGAACCCATGTTGAGTCTGCCTCAATAGGTTTTGTTCATCTATGTGCCTACTAATTCTTTCCTTAATAATGGTTTCCACCAATTTACCCGGTATCGACGTCAGACTGACTGGCCTGTAATTTCCCGGATCTCCTCTGGAACCCTTTTTAAAGATGGGAGTGACATTAGCTACCTTCCAGTCCTCAGGAATGGAGGCTGATTTTAAGGAGAGATTACATATTTTTGTCAGGAGATCCACAAGTTCACAATTGAGTTCTTTCAGAACTCTTGGATGTATGCCATCTGGGCCTGGTGATTTATCAGTTTTTAAGTTGTTTATCAGTTTTAGGACCTCCTCTCTCGTCACCTCAATCTGACTCAGGTCTTTCAACACCCCTCCTGAAATCAGTGGTTCTGGAGTGGGCAAGCACTTCTCATCTTCCACAGTGAAGACGGAGGCAAAAAATGCATTTAGCTTCTCAGCCATTTCCCTATCATCCTTCAGTACTCCTTTTACCCCTTGGTCATCCAAGGGCCCCACTGCCTCCCTGGCTGGTTTCCTGTTTCTAATGTATTTGAAGAAAGTTTTATTGTTGGTCTTTACATTTTTTGCTATATGCTCCTCATATTCCCTTTTTGCATGCCTGACCACAGACTTGCATTTTATTTGCCATAGCCTGTGTTCTGTTTTATCAGCCTCACTGTGACTAGCTTTCCACCGCTTAAAGGAATCCTTTTTACCTTTTACAGCTTCCATTACTTTGTTTGTTAACCATGTAGGCTTTTTCGTATACCTGTTTGTGCGTTTCCTAACCTGCGGAATATATTTTTTTTGAGCTTCTAGAATCGTAGTTTTAAATAGTTTCCAAGCTTCCCCAATGGTTTTGACCCTTTCTACTTTTCCCTTCAGTTTCCTCCCCACATGTCCCCTCATATCAGAAAAATTACCCCTTTTAAAGTTAAAAGTGGTTGTGTGAGTCTTTTTGGCCAATTCCCTTTTTGTACAAATGTTGAACTCAACAACATTATGATCACTGTTCCCAAGCGGTGCAATCACTTTTACGTCTCTCACCAGGTCTTGAGTGTTACTTAGGACCAAATCAAGGATCGCCTCTCCCCTGGTAGGTTCCGTGACCATCTGCTCCATAGCACAGTCATTTAGAGTGTCCAGAAAATCAATCTCTTTCTCTCGACTAGAACACATATTGACCCAATCAATGTGTGGGTAGTTAAAATCACTTATCTTTAAATAATCAATACAAATACACCACAAATGCAATTGCTGAACATACCAATGTTAATAAAACCACAAGTGCTGCCCATTCCAATGTTTTATCTACAGCATTGTGACAGAACTCCAATGTCAAATTAAAAAAAATTAAAAATCATTACCTTGAAAACCTCTTTGCCCAAGCAGATGACCTTCATATACAACTCTGCCTCCATTGCAAAGCACGCCTCAAGGACTATTTCTCCAACCGTGGACACTCCAAGACCAAACTGATGGCTGACCTCCCAATATGTATTTGCATTAGCTATGTACCACAGGCATACTGCAACTTTCTTCTCCATGGTCACTGGGGCATGCATTTTGGTTGCCTTGCACTCCAGCTTCAATCTAAAAATCCCAACAATCTCCATAAAAGTGGGATGGGTCATTCTGAAATTGGAAAGCCACTTCTTGTCACTCCAGACCCTAAAACAAACTTCTCCCACCAGTCTGTACTTCTAGGGAAAACCCAGTAACGCCTCAGAAATTGAAGTGCAGTGATGGCATGCCATGCCTCCTGGTACCCATGGCATTGTCTAAGCCTGTTACTCCCCACACTGAGATGCTTGTGTGCCATGGAATGCTCCCTGGTGCAGATGAGTCATTTCCTCCTGCGCAAACCATTGCAATAGGCAGAGCAGGCATTAATGGAGGTCTGGAAGCACAGAAGCACTATTTGGAAAAAAGCAAAATGCAAAGCAAGCATTTTCATGAGCTCTGGAGACCCAGTACCATCCATTTTCAAACAAACTGTTACGTCATAACACTACTGAGCATGACAAAAGAGAGTGGGCGTGGTGGACGGATTTGCTGAATGACTGGGGAAGACTGCCAGGAGAAACTGCGGAAATGATTCCACGGATCAAACAAGCAAGATGACCAATGGAAACTCCATGGGAAAACAACTGTGGAAGTGCTGGCGCAGACTCACAACAGTAAAAAGCACTTCCCCACAGAGCTTCAGAGAGGTAAGGGTGTAATGTGGAAACAGTCACAGTCTGGTAACACCTTTGAACTGAAGCTGAAACAGCTAAATGAGGAAATGGAACATTTAAATGAAGAACTGAAGGACTGGAAACTTTAAAACTTCCTACAGGATAAAATGGGACCATGATAATAGAGTTTATTCCTCATTAACAAAAAACATAATGAATTTCCATGCTCTGGGTCTCCTTTGCTGATTCTTCAGATGCTTCAGACTTAACACCATAGAGGACAACAGCAATGTACGGTAGATGAAGAAGATACAAGCTACAACAGATGTGCCTCCTCAGCTTCTTTTTAAGAAGATCTACAACCTCACACCATCAGAAGCATTTTATTCACCAGGAGAAAAAACTCAGGTTCAAGAGAAGACATATAATCGAACCAAGTTAAGATGGAAACTTTGATTTTTAATTCGTCTCAATTCTGAGTGAGCACAAAGTGAACGTCTTGAGTAGGGGCTATCCTTTGTACCACCCCCAAGATATAATCCATAGACTTCAAGGCTAGAAATGTTTAAATGTATTAAAACAGTGTTACGTGCACCTTGGTGTTTAGTCATGCCGGCCACATGACCACGGAAATGTCTTTGGACAGCGCTGGCTCTTCGGCTTTGAAATGGAGATGAGCACAGCAACCCTAGAGTCGGACTCGACTGGCTTTCGAGCAAGGGAAACCTTTATCTTTACCTTTTTTTAAATTAAAACTCTTAGGCTGAAAGCATATTTCAAAGAACACTCAGCCCCTATTGCACCTACCACATGCCATACAGTTTTCTGAGAACAAGTTACCTCATGATTTGGAAAAAATACAGAATAATCTTAAACCAAAATCAGTTAATTTAAATAATAATGAAAAACTGGCATCGAACAGCCTGGCCTGTGATACGAGTATACTATCAAAGAAGTGGATAAGAGGTGAGGTATAGTGATTCACTATAGATAGGATACATTGGAAGTTATGAGACACCCTAACAAACAATTATATTATGCTCCATGTAGCCATAACCAAGAGAACATATGCAACATGATATCAGTATAATTCTAGAAGAGGGTGTTATGATAGGGGACATTTCACCCTGGGAGAGACAGTTTTTACATAACCCTAATCCCAGAACCCTGGTATTAAATGTTTTATCCATAATTCATAAGAATGTTTTCCCTCCCCCAAAAGACTTCTTGTCTCTAAATGTGACTTGGCTTTCTAAATATATATTTTCTCTTAGACCTTTGTTCCTTTGATAACATGGATTTTATTAACAAGTTGGCAGGAATATCATATGTGAATGAGGATATTCTCCTGGTTACAATGGATACTGTTTCCTTATAAAGTAACACCCCGCCCCAAAGATGGAGGCACTAAGAATGATTGAGAATACTCTCAATAAAAGACAAGAGACAACTATTGACTTCATTTGTCAATGAAATTGCTCTAAGAAATAATTATTTTGTATTTAATAACAAATTCGATTGGCAGAATAAAGGTGGTGTCATGGGATCATCTATGGCTCCAGAGACTGCCAGTTGGTATATGAGAACTCCTTTTAAAAATCTCGTTGCCAAATGGTGGTGCTATGATGTCTTCTTGCTGCAAGAGGACGATCAGAATTGCCCCCCACCTTCAGTTTCTACTGGAGAGATTCTCCAGGACTTTGATTCTGTTCTGCTGGGCTCAGGGGTCTTTTCGTAGAAAAAGAGCTGCAGGAGCTCATTAGCATAACTCATTAGCATAGGCCACACCCCCTGACATCATCGGAAGTGTGTCAGAAGGCAACATCACTCAGGCTCCACCCCAAAAATCTCCAGGTATTTCCCAACTCAGAGCTGGCGAGCCCCGTGGTCTCTCTCCATGGTCTCTCATTCCAGTTCCAGAACACTCCTGCTACACCCTGGCGCTGTCATTCCACTCTTGGGCCTGTCATTCCAGTCCCTGAACACTCCTGCTCCACCCTGGGGCTGTCATTCCACTCTGTGGCCTGTCATCCCAGTCCCAGAACACTCCTGCTTCACCTTGGGGCTGTCATTCCACTCCTTGGTCTCTCATTCCAGTCCCTGAACACTCCTGCTAAACCCTGGGGCTGTCATTCCACTCAGTGGGCTCTCAATTCCAGTCCCAAAACACTTCTGTTACTCCTAGGGGCTGTCATTCCACTCCGTGGGCTCTCATTCCATTCCCAGAGTAGTGTATTTGGGCCCAGAGACCCTAATGGAAAATCCATTCCGCATTTTTATTGCAACTCTACTTGTACTGTAATGTATTTCAATGGCGCCAATGCCAGTCAATTGGCATT
>NW_015173678.1:990495-1036043 GCF_001447785.1 Gekko japonicus | reverse complement strand
AAAAGTTCAAAACGAACTCACTCAAGGGCTTTTTTTCTGCATGGGGACTCACAGGCAACCAGCCAAGCCAGTTCAAGGCTCCATGTGGGCATGCCAGCTCCTCCCTCCCACCACAAAAGCAAAAAAATTCAAAACGGACTCACTCAAGGGCTTTTTTCCTGCACCGGGACTCACAGGCAACCAGCCAAGCCAGTTCAAGGCTCCATGTGGGCATGCCAGCTCCCCCCCCCCACCAAAACAAACAAATTCAAAACGGACTCACTCAAGGGCTTTTTTTCTGCACGGGGACTCACAGGCAACCAGCCAAGCCAGTTCAAGGCTCCATGTGGGCATGTCAGCTCTTCCCCCCCCCCACCAAAGCAAAAAAATTCAAAACGGACTCACTCAAGGGCTTTTTTTCTGCACGGGGACTCACAGGCAACCAGCCAAGCCAGTTCAACGCTCCATGTGGGCATGCCAGCTCCCCCCCCCACCAAAACAAACAAATTCAAAACAGACTCACTGAAGGGCTTTTTTTTCCGGCACGGGGACTCACAGGCAACCAGTCAAGCCAGTTCAAGGCTCCAGTTTGGGAACCTTGGGTCGGGGTTGCCAGACCTCCCTGGGCGCCGCGGATCTCCATGGCCCCGGGAAGTGCAGGGAGGGGTGGCTGGGCCTCTCGGGGTGCCGTGGATCTCCACGCCCCCGGGAAGCCCTGCCCCCTGGGCTTTTCACTCCCAGAGCGGTGCTCTGGAGAGCTCCGGCCCCATCTGACCCCTGGCTGGGCTTCTATTGCTCTATGCATTTTTGTTGTTCCCCCCTCCACTGGAGCAATGGAGGATGGGGGCAGAAGTCAGATCCAGTAAATCCAATCCTCACCAAACTTGGAGGTCAGGTAGAGGAGTGTCAGACAGAAATTCCCTGTGAGTTTGGTACCTCTAGCTTGAATAGAATCCATTCTGTACACTCCTGAACCTGTGCCTGTCATGTCCCCAGAAATCACTTTCCTGGTGGCACCTTCTTTGGGAAGGGGGGCATAATTCAGACCCCATAAACCTAATCCTCATCAAACTTGGAGGCCATTGTGCAACCAGAGAATCTACAATTGTAAAAGTAAAATTGAGAAGTGGTGCTTCTTGGTGTCATGGAAAAGGTTTTCCTACAATGTTCAGAATTACTGCCCACAACAAGAAATATTTGTATTGGATAGTTAAGCTCATGTCTGATTGGTTGAAGGGTTCTCACAAGGTAATTATCTGATTAGTGGTAGGTTGAGCTACACATATGTGCAAGAATCACCATTTTTCTCCACAGAAAAACAGAAAGTGATAGAAAGCTTTCAAAAACAAAATGGTGCATGTGTGAAAATCACCATTAGATAACACTAAATTCTAAGTAAAATTAATTCATAAAACAAGCCCTTGAAGGAAAGCAGCCTGTCACACCCCACCCCCAGTGCACTTTGGAGGATGTCTGCTTATATTGATATAAGCCTTCTTATGTTGATAAAACTGTTGAATGTTTAATAAAAAAGAGGAAACATTCATTTCTGATCGCAAGCTTGTATTTATAACCTCTTTTTAAAAAAGTTATCTTTCCTTGGGTGGGAAACGGAAGATTTATCTCAGCATGAATCTTCCTTCTCGGTGTTCCAGAGGTGAAGCAGACATGAGCTCTGGGAGAAGCTCCTCCAAAAGGACAGGCAGGGTTGCCGATCTTGCACAATTCCTGAAGGGGAGGGGCTCCTCACTCAGACCCCAGTCTGGTCCCAAAGCAATATTGTTCCTTCTCCCAACATATATACAAAACTCAAAGAAACCAGTCAATGCTTAAGAAAAAGAAACTATGAAAAGAACTGAAACACAACAACTTCAGAGCTACTCCCACAGAAGCTCACCAGGAAGTGGAAGGATGGGAAAAAGAAGAGTGTTTTAAAGGATTTTAGTTCTATACAGCACACACCACTTCCTGAAGAGCTGGGTTCTGAAATGTACCCTTGGGTGGGATTAGACTGCCCCACCCCTAAATATTTGTGGAAAAACTCTATTAAGATATCGCCTTGTACCAATGTTAGAGAGAATTGTTATAAAATGATGTATAGGTGGTACATGACGCCAAAAAAAATTGCAAATATGAACCAGAATATGTCAAATAAGTGTTGGAAATGTAAATGCCATGAAGGCTCATTTTATCACATGTGGTGGACTTGTGAGAAAGCAGTTGACTTTTGGACTAAAGTCCACAGGGAAATGCAAAAAAATTCTGAAATGCTCTTTTAAAAAGACACCGGAAATTCTGCTTTTGGGACTGAAAATGGAAGAAGTCAATACAACTAAAAAGACTTTATTCTGGTACTTAATCACAACAGCGAGAATGATCTATGCACAATTTTGGAAAACAGAGAAAGTACCAGAAATTGAAGACTGGATACAAAAAGTTCTGTTCATGGCTGAAATGGATAAAATCATGAAAAAGTTGAATAACAAAGAAGACGACGTGTTTTTTCAAGAATGGAGTGACTTTAAAATATATCTGGAAAAGAACTGGGATGTGAAACAAAACTTAATATGTTTAGATCAATATTAAGTCAAATGATGTTATCTTTAGATTGTAACGATAAGAAACTGATATAGTTGATGATATGAAGTAATTTGGAGCAGGGGTGGAAGCATTGCGGGAAGCCATTGGAGGGAGGGGAGGAATTGGGAACGGGGTAGACAATTGATAGAATGAAATGTTTTAATTACATACGTTGTATTCCTGAGAAAAATAAAATTTGTTTACCAAAAAAAAAAGACTGCCCCACCCCTAGACTGCCGAGAAGGATTCGTGGTAAATGAGACAAATCTTCCATTCTCCAGTGGTCCAGGATGGGGCAGTCTAGACCTCTGGGACATAGAAAAGCAGTGTGCCACAGGGAGGGAGAGACCCAGTTCCTAAGTTGAGAGGGCATGCTGCAGGACCCTTCTTCCAAAGGCAGCCTGTGCAGAGGCCACCTTCTCAATCCTGGTGTGCCCAGTGAAGGAGTGACTGGACCTCCAGGTAGCAGCCTTACACACTACTTCTAAGGAAGGAAAGGATCTGTAAGCTGCAATGGTAGCTGCCCCTCTGAGGAAGTGTGCCATGATGCCTGGAAGAGGTTCTAACCCCATGGACTTATGAGCTAGTACTACGCAGCCTCTAACCCATCTACTGATAGTAGATGTATAGACTCTGTGCCCCATTGAAGATTTCCTGAAAAAGACAAACATGGTGTCAGCCTTGCGAAATGGTTCAGTTCTATCAAGGTAGAAATTAAGGGCCCTCCTAACATCCAAATAATGCCATTCTTTCTCCTGGGGGTGTTTAGGACTAGGGCAAAAGGAGGGGAGAATCAGTTCCTCTGACATATGAAAGGCAGAATTTACCTTGGGGATAAAGGCTGGATCTGTATGGAGCACTACTCTGTCCTTATGGAAGACACATAGTTATTTGTCCACAGAAAGAGCTCTAACTTCAGGCATCCTCCTCGCTGAAGTGATGTTGTGATGGACAGCAAGCCATTACAGGCTTTTAGGCAATGCTGCTGGAAAAAGGGTGAGCTAGCTGAAAAACGATTGACAACTCATGGAGCTCCTTCTGATTGGGTGACGGCAGCTTACTGTGGAAAGAAACACTGAGCCGTTTAAAAAAAATTCAAGTGGGAAGGGAATGCTGTTGATGTTGTTTACCTGGATTTCAGTAAAGCTTTTGACAGGGTTCCCCATGATGTTTTGATAGGTAAACTAGAGGACCGTGGCCTGAACTTGTCAGGGTTCCCAGTCAAACACTCAACAACGTTCCTTCAGAAGTTTCAGTTTATTGAGAGTTAGTACTTAGGACATCATGGACTCTTGTGTCAGGAATGGTGGGATAAGGCTAACACGTATAAATATACCCCCTTCAAACTACACCCCCTGATACGGTAAAACCAATAAGCAAGCACCTGCAGATGCAGGTAAACAAGCAGCAGTTGCATTCCCAGTGGGAAAAGAGGACCCAGCCGAGCCTGGACTTCAAGGACACCAGATAAATAACAGAATGAAGCTGAGGAGGCGCGGGGGATGGGAGGGAGAAAGCAGAGAGAGCACCCCACGCATTCCAACCCACGGCAGCGTTAGCTGACAGGACTCTAGGATAATTAGGTGGGTAGGGAACTGATTGGAGAACACTCAAAGAGTAGTTGTCAATGGCATTTCATCTGAATGGAGGGAGGTGCCTAGAGGGGTACCACAGGGCTTGATTCTGGGCCTAGTACTTTTCAGTAT
Organism: Gekko japonicus; assembly: GCF_001447785.1. Taxonomy (NCBI): domain Eukaryota; kingdom Metazoa; phylum Chordata; class Lepidosauria; order Squamata; family Gekkonidae; genus Gekko; species Gekko japonicus. The sequence continues at coordinate 1,031,778 of NW_015173678.1, read as the reverse complement.
TTTTATGAACTATCTGGATGAGGATGTGGAGGGTCTACTCATTAAATTTGCAGATGACACCAAATTGGGAGAAGCAGGAAACAAACCAGAAGATAGAAATAGAACACACTGGAAAGGGGGGTGTATGTGAACAAGATGCAATTTAACAAGAATAAGTGCCAAGTTCTACATTTGGGTAACAAAAATAAGGGTACCGATGGACCAAAAGTTAGATATGAGCAGCCAGTGTGATGCAACAACAAAAAAAGTGAATGCGATCCTGGGGTGTATCAACAGAGGCATAACATCCAAATCGCAAGATGTCATAGTCCCGCTGTACACTACATTGGTCTGGCCGCACCTGGAGTATTGTGTGCAGTTCTGGAGGCCTCACTTCAAAAAGGATTTGGGCAGAATGGAATGGGTGCAGAGGGTCTGGAGACCAAGTTCAACGAGAAAAGGCTGAGGGACTTGGGCATTTCCCCCCCTTTTACTTATTTATTTAATACATTTAAATTTACATACATACTGGGGGGGAAAGAATTAAAAGACACAGCATCTCAAAATTGTTTCATAAAATGGCAGTGACAATATAAAAATTAGGAACACTGAGTTCCTTCAGTACGGGGGGGAGAGAGAACAAATGAGAACACTTCCTCTTCTATTTTGGAAATAATATCACAAATCTATTGTCTGACAGAATTCATCACTGCCCCCATTCCCAACCTTCATTTTCCTATAGGAAGAGGCATATATCTCTTAAGAACCACAAATCTAGATACAGAGCCTTGATAATTCCATTAGGCTGGGTTGTTGCTATATACTTCTGTATCTTTGTATTCTCTGGGCTATTTCTGCTTTTATTTAATCATTGTAAGTTCACTGAACACTCCTTAGGTTCCATTTCTTTACATGTTTCCTCAGATGAACCGTGGTACATCTAATGAATCTTTTGAATTCTTCCTGACATCTTGCAGAAAACTTCTCCAGCATCTCATTGAGTTTCTTGTTCCGTGCTTTCCTCCCAGTCTCTGATTTGCTCTCACACTCCCCTATGCTGGAACTTTCAGGACTCAGCTGTTCCTCTGAGGCTTCCATAGAGATGTTTTTGGTCTTTACTTTGTATAATAGGAGGCTCCTGTGTGGGCTTGTTGGTCTTTACTCGAGACGTTTTGCTGCCAACCGTTGGCTCTTCCTTTGAAACAACAACTTTATAGGCAGTCGGCAAAGCTGGAGTTGGCATCTTTGACAGGGTGGAGATGGATATTGACTTATCCAGGTCATGAGAGAGCTGCGAACTGTTATCAATGTCCAGGGCGGTCAAATCAGCGGTATAGGCTTGAGTCTTTAGCTTATAGTTGGATTAAATAAATTAAGAAATAAATTAAGAGGCTTGATTGAAGTATGAAGGAGCTGCAGAGAATTCCTCAGTTTCTCCAATGTAGAAAGAATATTTGTTAGTTCCTCCAAAAGAGATGTTTTTGGAGAGTTTGTAGGATAAATCTGTTCTGTTTTATCTGGCACCTTGATCGTGCTTGAGCTGATATGCAATCTTTTGTCCACATTTTGGAATAAGCTTGGGTCACTGCCAACTATGTTAAAAAAGGCTCCAGATTCAAGGCCATAAGTGGGAGGGTTCTTACTTGTAGTCCCTGGAATTAATGTCCAAACAGTTTTGTCTATGAAGACTCTGATTGTAAAGATTTTAAAGGAGGATAAAAACTTCCGCATTTTCAAAAGTATTGAGGGAATTGTTGACTGGTTGAAAATTAGAAAATTCTCCTCCCAGAGGGAGTATATGGGAGACTTTCAACTCTCTCAGGGTTAATATGATTAACCTCTACATGCAGACGTTGACTGAGGGAGTAGATAATTGCTTTTTTATTTATCCAACACCCCTGGTTCACAGAATTATGTTTAATAAATAATGCAATTTGATGGTTTTGCAATCTGTGACACAGCTTCATACCTTCTTCACTGTTCGTTCCCCCTGAAGTGGAAAGCTGTATGTCCCGTGTTCTTAAGCCAGGAGGTTTGTTGTTTATTTTTCGTATAAATTAAAGCCTCTCCCCCTTGTATGATTGAGGGGGGTAAGGGGTGCAAGAATTAAGGCACTGATGTTTTGAGGTGGTCAAGTTTATCAGCAATGCTATTTGTTGAAAAATAGCAACAACAGGTGACAGTGGTCACCTATAAACTTAAGCAGAAAATCTCTTAGTGAGTTTTGCTCATAACACTTTTTCAAAGGAATTGTCTTTCATCTCTGGGGAGGATGAACAAGGTCATTGTGAATCTGCTAATCTAGTCTCCCTTATAACTTCATCAGCTTTAAGGAGGTGATGATTTATGGATAGTTGGGTGGTTCACTTACAATCTGTATCCAAAGCCTTGTGTTTGTTAGGGGAGAGAAAACTGGAAAGAGCACTTACTAATTCTTTTGTTGGCAGGTTATTGTCTATACACAGTCGCTTGGCTGGTTTTGGTGGAGAACAAATGTCCGAATTTCTCCTAATTCTTTTATTATTATTCTTCCTGTTTCACTGAGGCATCCAAGTCCCCCCCCTCTGATTATTTACGATGATTTAAGCTGTCCTCTGACTCTTATAGATTTTTCACAGGATTTCCCCCCCCCCCACACACAAAAACTTTGCAGTGCTTATATTGGATATTTTCGTGCTAATTAAGCAAGAAGAGAAACTCCTCAGGGCTATTAAATCACTCCACAACCTTCTCTAAGATTTGTTTCTGTCTTTTGAGCAAACGATATCAGGGAGCAGCTGTTAAAATAAAATAAATGAAAGCGTCTCCAGTGTGTTGTTATTCTGACACCATCTTAACTGGAAGTCCAGAATGTTTAGTTTGGAAAAAAGGAGGTTAAAAGGGGACATGATTGCTCTCTTTAAGTATTTGAAGGGCTGTCACTTACAGAAGAGCAGGGAGCTATTCCTGTTGGCAGCAGAAGATAGGACTCACAACAATGGGTTTAAATTAAGGGTGGGAAGGTACAGGCTAGATATTAGGAAAAACTTATTTATTTGTTTGTTTATTTATGTAATTTATACCACACCCTCCCCACTGAAGTAGGCTCAGGGCGGCTTACATTAAAGTTAGAAAACATAAAACAGCAATTATAAAACAATCATTAACAATCAAAACAATCATAAAGTGCTAGTGACAATGATACTGATAACCATAGTATTGCATAGAGATGGCGGAAACAGACCATGATGGAATAATCATAGTGGGATACAGTCTGTGTTGACGATCAGCTCATCAGGCTGCTGGTGGTAGTTCCAGGGAAGTAGAGCCTTATCCCAATTCAGTTTACAGTAAGATTTGTGCAATAGTGGAATCAGCTCCCTAGGGAGGCGATGCACCCCCCCCACTAGCAGCAGTCTTTAAGCGGCAGCTGGATAAATACTTGTCAGGGATGCTCTAGGCTAATCCTGCATTGAGTAGGGAGTTGGACTAGATGGCCTGTATGCCCCCTTTCAACTCTATGATTCTATGATTCTTTGAGTTAACAGAAAACTTCTAATGAGAGACTCTGAAGAGAAAAGGGGTCTGATAAGACCTGTCTGGAGCAGAGCAATTGTGGCCTCTGCAAATAACAGACTCAGGGTGGAGACAGTGAGCCTGGCAAAGAAGTATCAGAATCTCCAGAGCCGGTGGGGTTAGGCAGTTAGGGCGCCACCCCCACTCTGGCACCCCTCCCTCATCAAAAGCCCTTCGCCGATGCTGAGGCACTCCTGCGGCCTGCCCGCCCTAGAGCGCCAGGGTCTGGTTGTTGCCCAGCATGGCTGACACGGGGCTGCATCCTCCTCCTCCTCTGTCTCCCCCACAGCAGCAGCAGCAGCTCCCTCTCTGGTCGGGTGAGTGAGCAAGCAAGGGAGAGACTGCCACCCAGCGCCCTCCAGGCTCTTTCCCCATGCCATGGGGTAGCACGGCACTGGGGAATGGAGAGGCTGGTGGTGGAGGCAGGAGAGGGGCAGGCAAGTTCTCTGAGTGAGCCAGGAAGGAAGCGAGGGAGGGGGTGCATGCTGGGGAAGGCAGAGAGAGGGCACGAGACTTGGGCTTGCCTGGGCGGGCAGTTCACATGTGGTCCCAGCAGCAGACCCACTGCTTCCATCCTGAGGTTCCTCTGGCTGCTCAGAGGTGCACTTTTAGAGCCACCCCCCCCACCTTACCCCTGGTGGAACTGCACTGCAGCGCTGGCAGGCTGCCTCAGGAAGCGGGGCCCAAGCTCGGCTCCTCCTGCGCCCTCCTCCATTACCTGCCAGTGCTCTGCCTCTTGGGATGCTTCTTCACCACTTCCCCACCCCCCGTTCCCTTCTGGGGGGACGCTTCCGGCAGTGGGGTGGCGGCAGTCGATGGGTGAGCCGGGGGAACCGGCGCTTAAAGCCTCCCCACATGGCTGTGTCGTGCTGCCTGCAGCACCAGACTCTGTGCAAGCAGCTTGTGCCTGATCCCGTGGCGCCCCCACTTTGCCTGATATCCATGGTCTCGCCCCCCAATTTTTATCTCCTGACGCTTCCACTAGGCTCGCAGAAGAGGACTCCCCTACAATTGGGGTGCTCAAAATGCTTCAAGCAGAAGCTGCTAAAGCTGAGCAGCAAAGACACCCCCCTCCTCCCCTGGCAAATAAATGGGAGCAAGAAATGGGAGCAAGCAGCGTTAATGATGGGAGAAGAGGACTACACACTTACGGCTGCCATCTCTTAACTGACTCCCTCCTGCCTTTCATTCGGTTGATCCAAGACTTGGAGGGGGGACTGCACCTGTGAATGTGTGGATTTTTTTAAAAAAACTCCCCTGCTATCCAAACCGGAACCGCCCCCCTTCTCCTTGCACAGATTCCAGAATACCTAGCTAGAAATATACTTACTTCATTTTTCAGAAACGTGTAGGATAAAGGGGAAAAAATATATTCCATGCAGCCATCTGCTGCAAGATCAAAAGTCGGCAAGTTGTACAAGGAGAACCACTGCATTGTAAATGCTCAAAAAACAGAGGGGGGGGGTAGTACTTCCATTTGATATTTCATGCTATGGATTATGACCAATGTTCCCTCTAAGGTGTGCAGTCTTGTGAGCAGAAATTTTACCCTGTGAGCCAAAAGTGGTCCTAGCGTTAAAACTGTGAGCAGGCCGACATTTAAAAAAAATTATTAAAGTGCACAAACATACAAACAACATATAAACTATTATCATTTGTATAACAAGCCATATATTTATATTAAACTTATTTATATTTTTATGAAACAAATTTGTATTACTCAACCTCCCAGGCTTAAGGGCACAGAGAGTCACTTTGCAAAGCACCAGAAGCCACCAGATCGCCTCTAGCACGCTGCTGAGCCCGGCTCCCCCCCACCTTTTCCAACTAACCTTGCTGGCTTAAGTGCACAGAGAGTCACTTTGCAAAGCACCAGAAGCCACCAGATCGCCTCTAGCACGCTGCTGAGCCCGGCTCCCCCCCACCTTTTCCAACTAACCTTGCTGGCTTAAGTGCACAGAGAGTCACTTTGCAAAGCACCAGAAGCCACCAGATCGCCTCTAGCACGCTGCTGAGCCCGGCTCCCCCCCACCTTTTCCAACTAACCTTGCTGGCTTAAGTGCACAGAGAGTCACTTTGCAAAGCACCAGAAGCACAGCTTTGGGGGGGGGGGGGAGCCTGGTTTGCGCATCTGGGATTATCTCCTCCTCTTCCTCTGAGAGCTCTCCCTCGTCTTTCCCAGAGGATGAGCCCCCAGAGTCTGAATTCCCTTCTTGGGCGCTGAGAAGCAGGCTGAACTCCCTCTGATTCAGCCTTTCCTCTCTACTCTTTTTGGTCTGGGGGGGGGGAAACAGATATGCTGGGGGATGAATCCCCCCCAGCCCCTCTCACCCTTTTGTGCTGCCTGCCTCGGGGTAGGGGCTGGGGTGCTGTATTAGACCCAAGAATGGCCTCCAGCACCATTGCTCTGAACTCTCTTTTCATTTCTGTTTTAAGCCATGTGAGAAGACTTGTCTTGGCACCCTCTCCTGATAGATCAGTATTCTGTTTTCCCTTCTGAGAGTCTTGTGTGGACAAGGATGTAGGCACAGTGGATGGATCCATATCACTGTCTGTGCTGCCCTGGGCTTGGGAGCTAACTAGTCCTGCCTTTGCTGCACTTCTGTATTCCCTCTTGGCCTTTACCTTGAAGGAAGGAACTGGGGGAAGGGAGAAGCTTCTCCACTGGCTGTTGATGGGAAGATGGAGAGAGAGGGGGGGGGGAGATAGGCCTTGAGTAAGCGGCAGCATGGCCACACTCCCTTTTCCCTCCATACTCCACTGTTTGGGGACCTTCTGTCTCCATCCAGCATCATTCATCCAGTTCTTTCCCCAGGATCACTGCCAGTTTTGTGCATCCCCTGAACGGGGCAGAGCCGGGAAAGGTCCTTTTGTCCTGGGAGAGGTAGCCGGGCAGGAAGGGGGACTTCCTATCAGGCTTCCAATCAAACACTCAACAACGTTCCTACGTAGGTTTCTGTTTATTGGAGGAGGAGTTCATCTGGGTGAAAATGATGGGGTCTGTCAGTCGCACCACTGGGGCCCCCAATCTGGTAACTAAGGTGGGATTAATCAAGTCTCTGGCACACCCCAAGTCTATTAAGGCCCACACCCTCACTTGGGTTCCCAGGGCCGGGTTCATTACAGTCACAGTCATGAAAAAGAGGGGGGGTAATTGCTCACCGTCTTCGGCGCCTCCTGGGTTGGGACCTGCTGCTCCACGCCACTCACAGCACCTTGCCTTTCCCCGCTGGCTCTCCCTCTTCATCAGTACTCTCCTCCAAGTCTCCCTCTGGGATGTTGACTTGGAGAGCTCGTTAGAACTTTGGCTTGGCGGTGCTCTTCTGCACCGGGGTATCCGGGCTTTTTCTCTCTGCCGCTTTCCCTCTGCTGGGTTGCCCCACTGACTCAGGGCATGCTGAGGCAAAGTGGCCCACTTCTCCACATTTGAGGCAAAGCCCCTGCTTCAAGTGCTACTCCCGGAGTCCTTCCTTGGGCTTAAGCGGCTTCAGCTTGGCTGCAGGGGTGCTTCCCCTTGGGTAGGCAGTGGCATTATTGTTTTTGATCATCTCCAACCAACTCTCGGTGTCCGTCGCTTCTCTCATCCAAGCATTCAGGGAGATGGGGTGAACACTGTGCAGAATGGTCTCCCGCAGTTCAGTATTCAACCCCAACTGGTACTGTTCAGCCAGCATCCCATCGGGCCAAACCTGAACCTTCGCTGTGTACCTCTTAAACTCTTCCGAGTACTCACGTACTGACTTGCGCCTTTGTTTCAGGGTATGCAGGTAGTTGCACACCTTCAGTTCTTCCATTGGGTCTTCATACTGGTTCTGTAGGGCCCGCATGAAGGCATCGACCTCCTGCAGTTCTGGCCCCTGAGCATTGTGGAGGCTAACATACCAGTTGGCTGCTCCTTCCCTCAGCTTAGTGGCAATGTAGGCCACCCGACGCTCGTCAGAGGGGAACAGGTGGCCCCAATAATGGACAAATTTCTCCACTTTCACCATGAAATAGGCCAGCTTCTCCGGGGTCCCATCAAAAGTAGCCTCCAGCAACTCGGACGGCCTGTGCTCACGGGGCAGTTCCTGGAGCTGTGGTACTGGAACAGGCAGCCCAAATGGTACCACCGGTTGAGGCAGAGGTGGGGGTTGGCACCACTGGAGCCACAGGACACTGCAGTCATAGCTTATCTTGCACTACCTGGGCAACCAGTCTCAGGATGTAAGAACATAAGAGACGTCAATGTTGGATCAGGCCAAAGGCCCATCCTGTCCAACACTCTGTGTCACACAGTGGCCAGAAATACCAGTGCCATCAGGAGGTCCACCAGTGGGGCCAGGACATTAGAAGCCTTCCCACTGTTGTCGTCCCAACAGAGCCTCCTTGAGGAGGCAGGACATCTGGACTTGTCCACGTTTGATCCTGGAAAAGCACTCTTCCCATGCCCCATCATCCACCGGTTCTCTCTGGGGTTCTGCCCACGAGGGTTGGTAGTCATACCAGCTCCCCACTTTCAGTCCCAGGGTTACTGCCCAAGTCTCCTGCATATCGACTTTGAAGATGCCCCAATGCTTGGGACGGACACCATCTCCATACAGCTGTGGGAACAACCCCCCCCCCATCCGTGCCCGAAACTGGCATGAATCAGTTGTAGTAGTAGGGGGGCGGTGGTAACCGGAGTCGTCACTGGAGTCATTGTGGTGGGTACCGTGGCATCAGTTGTCACTGGTATCACTTGGTCTTCCTCACTGCTCATCCTTTTGGGAGACTCAGGTCGAGGAGATGTTGATTCCTGACACTTTGCCAGGCTTCCCAATCAAACACTCAACAACGTTCCTACGTAGGTTTCTGTTTATTGAGGTTAGTACTAGAGACACCATGAACTCTTGTGTCAGGAATGACGGGTACCAAAATGGTGGTTAAAATTATACCCCCTTCAAACCAGACCCCCTGATGTCTTAAGCCCAATAAGCAAGCACCTGTAAGTACGGGCTAAACATAGCAGTTATGTTCCTAGCAGGAAAAGCATACTAGGCAGAGGCAGCTCTTCAAGGCCACTAGGCAGATAACATAGATGAAAGAGACACAGGGGTTGAGCAGAGAGAGTGAGAAGACGAGGAGGCCAAGCACCCCCTCCAGATTCCATTACATGGCAGCACTAGCTGACAATTCCCCTTCCCCAATGCCTCTTCTTGGCCAATTTAGCTTATAGAGTGCCCCCCTCCAACGGCTTGAGACCTATGTCCCAGGTGTCCTCCTTTTCCCCCACGCCCTGTTAGGGGGGGTCCTACCATGGTTCAGGAGTGGAAATGGGTACCATTCTCCATCTCTCATCAATGCTGGTCCTGATGGCTGCTAGGGAAATTGCTAGGATCTCTGTACTTCCCACAATCCACTTTTATAAAATGATGTGCCAATGGTATATGTCCCCAGAAAAATCAGCTAAGATGTACAAAAATATTTTGAACAAATGTTGGAAATATCATCAGAAGAAAGGGACATTTTATCATCTGTGGTGGACATGTATGAAAGCTAAAAAGTTTTGGATAAAAAAACAGTTATTCAGAAGATTTTAAAGATGAATATACAACTGAAACCAGAGGCTTTTTTGTTGGGACTAATGGACAGTCAGTTAGAAAAAACATATGGAACTTTGTTTTTGTATATGACGATGGCAGCAAGATTATTATACACTCAGAAATGGAAATCTCCACTATTATCCACAATGGAGGAATGGCTAGTAAAGATGGTGGAACTTAAGGAGATGGCCAAGCTTACCTCACTGATCAGGGAAAAGACATTAACTACATTTATGGTTAACTGGAAACCCCTTACAGATTTTATTCCATGAAAAAAGAGTCCTGAAATGGAAAAAAAATGAAGTGATGACTTACGGTTTTGAAGATTAAGAGGAGAAAACAACAGATTATAGATAAGGGAGAGGTTTTACTAAGGTAGTTATAGAGGGTGATTAGAGTAAATTAAGTTGTACCAGTTGTAGATGAAAACTGAAAGATACTCCCTTATTTTTCTCATATTTCTCATGTTTCTTTTCTATTCTATTTTTATGTCTTCTTTCTTTTTATGTATGTTGCTTAAAATTTTAATTTAAAAAAGAAAAAAGAATGTCCTATGACTGCCTCCATTGTGTGCTGTAGTGCTGCACAAAACCTTCACACTGTTTAGGGAAGTGGACAGAGCATTGCTCTTCTAACAATGAGATGATTTCCAGATTTAAGACCCTGTGGCTACTTGAAAGCCAAGCAAAGAAAAATAAACATGCTTATTCCTAGTCAAGCTTTGTGTAGTCATCTTGCCGTGCCTTTAATACCCACAAGGCATTCTTCATTTAGAATCAGAGCCATTTCAATTGATCACAGCTGAGCAAAAAAGCTGTTCTTTCTGCCTCCACACCACAAATTTGCAAACATTTAGGCTGTGATCACACAAAACCTGGTCAAGTGATACAAGGTGAATCAAGGGCAATTAGGAAAACATCACTGTCTTCCAAAGACAAAGAACAATGATTTATTGAATGTTGATGCAGAGGCTGTTTTGTGAATTGTCCTGGATGGGAGAATTACCTTCTGTAGCCATTCTTCACCACTTAGAGCTCATGCAGTGACAGAAAGTCATTGCTAGCACATGGCACCATATGTGCTAGAGAAATAGTCTGTGCTGGCATGGCTGATATTGTTGAGTCCTGTAAACATGCCACTGAAGAAGAGATCAGGTGAAAAAGTTCTGATGGACCTTAGCTGCAGTACAGCCTCTCTTATAATAGTAAACGTCTATATGCCCCCAACGCAGACTAAAACAGACCTAGCCAAACAGTGGGATAGATTGTTTGCTCTTCTGGAAAAGATGGTCCAATTATGCCCTCATGGGGATATAGTCTTAGCTGGGAATTTTAATGCCAGAGTGGGCAATAACATACTAAACCTTGTGAATAATGCTGGCCTAGACTAGGAGGTATTTTCTCCTGTACTATTAACTGAGCTCAGGCACTCTAGGGACAATATTGCCAATTTAGCTGGTCAATATTTTATTCAAATGTGTGCCCAATTTAATTTAACTTGGTTGAATGGTATAGAGGACTACAGAAATGCAAAGAACTATACATTTCTCTCCATAAGGGGCTGCAGTGTAGTTGATTATATATTGATCTCCTTAACCCTACGACCATACACCCTTGATTTTATAATTGGAGAACAACTTTGTAGTGACCATTTACATCTGTCTATTTTGACTTGAATGTTAATATCTCCCAATTCCTACCTCAGGAGTTAGAATCTCCACTAAAGCTTCCGCAGTTCTTCGAAATGAGAGTGAATATTCCTAAAGTACTAAGTACCCCCTCTATTATGGAGCACAGGGATAGATTAATAAATTCTCTGGATCACCACGAAGCAGAATCCAGCTACTTGAATCTTTTGTCCCTTACAATTGAGTCACTGAAACAAAGGTTTAGAGACCCAAAACAGAACAACTAAAGCCCTTTGGGGATGACCACTGGTTTGAACAACATACAATAGAATATTGTAAATTTCATAATTCATCAGCTACCTGTTTACCTGAGGAATATCAAATTTATAAAAGTCAGTTAAACACTCTCATTAAATTGAAAATAAGTTCCTTATGTGAGCAGACAGTGGAACCATCTCATAATTTCAATCCTGTTGGATACCTGTGATCCCTCTTGTTTTGTACATAATTTCAATCCGGCATAAGGACTCAAAACAAATTTGGACATTGGTTAAAATTTGGACATTGGTTAATAGAGCTTTTCAATCAGAAACCCCTATGCCCTCTGTTATTTCACCTTCCACTTCGTACCAACATTTTCTAGATTTATTCCAAGAGGAAACTCTTGAGCCTTTGCATACAGTCAAAATTGTTTTAGTTGACACTCCTGAATGACCTCCTGTTACTCCAGAAGAAGTAGCTATGCTTATTGACCAACTAAATCCAGGTAAAGCATCGGGTCCTGATGCAATACCCTCGGAAGTTTTAAAAGCAGGCCCGAAATGGTGGGCACATCCATTGGCCGCTTTTTTTTACTATTATAGACTCTACCGAACATATCCCTTCCATGTGGACTAATGCAATTATCGTACCAATCTTCAAGAAGGGTGACAAACCCCTCTAATTTTAGACCTATAAATCTACTATCTGTCATAGGTAAACTTTATGCCAAACTACTATAAATCAAGTTTAACGATTGGCTAACAACACAGAAAATGACTGGGCCAGAACAAATAGGCTTTAGACAAGGGAACTCTGCTAAAGACCATTGCTTAGTCCTCTCTCACTTAATTAATAAACAAGTAAGAGGCAAAAAAAATTCCAAATTATATGTGGCTTTTTTAGACCTCAAAGGGGCCTTCGATTCTATTTCTAGGAACCGCCTTTTGGAAAAATTAGCTAGCACGTCACTTGATAAGAGGTTACTCTTTCTAATTAGTAGATTATATAATGCTACCTCATGTCAAATTAGATGTTCTTCAACTGGTAGATTGGCACCGAAGATCTCTACCAATAAAGGAGTTAAGCAGGGATGTCTACTTGCGCCTTTACTTTTAAATTTTTTCCTCAGGGATTTGGCTCTGTTCTTAAATCAAGTGGATGGACATTGTCCTAAGCTAGGCTCCACCCATATAGCAATCTTGTTATATGTAGATGAGGCTGTTCTGCTTTCTTGTACTCGTGTGGGTCTAATCCGACTTCTAAACAGCTGCCAGGATTATTGTAAGATCAATCAATTAGAACTAAATTATGAGAAATCAAAAATCTTAGTTTTCTCAAAATCCAGGAAGCAATTCACATGGAGGATTGGTGGCCATAAGCCTGAGCAAGTAAGACACTTTTAAGTATCTAGGTCTTCATTTTCATGCCACCACAATTTGGACTCTTCAGCGCAGAACAGCAATCAACAACCTTAAGGCAAATATCAACGCCCTCCTATGGTTTTACTTTTCAGAGAGAGGGAACCAATTTATGCCATCTGTGTTTAAAGTATTTAATATAAAAATAGAGTCCCAACTACTTTACAGAGTCCCTGTTTGGATTGAGGCAATTAACAAGTCAATTGAACAGGTGCATACGAGCTTTTAAAGAAAGGTACTAGGGGCTCCACCATTCAAGGGAGATCCTTGAATATCTCTCTTGATTCTATGCTGATGCTTTCCGAAATGGAGGTGTTTCACAAAATAAGGAGTAGATTATTGGTGACATAGTTGTGGAATTTGTATACTGCAGCCAATAAGACTTGTTCTCCCCTGAACCATGGAATATTTCCCATGGTAGGAAGATTGCCCAGTTATTTCTTCCAACTGCAATCTCCAAAACTGTGCAGAATTTTTACACTGGCCAGGCTTAATGTCCTACCCTCGGCAATTTTATTCGGTAGATTCCAGGGTATTCCCTTTGCCAATAGACTTTGCCCTTGTACATGTGAAACTATTGAAACAGTGTACCATGTGATGCTTGAATGCTGTTATTATTCTGGTATTAGACAACATATTTTATCACCATTTTGGAATAGTGTGTCAGATTTTTCCAGGCCGAACAAACTACTATTTTTGTTAAATAGTAATGAGGAAAACATAATTGAAATTGTGGCAAAGTTTTTACTGGCTGCTGCTTCTATACGTAGTAAAACTTTCTAAGTACTCAATGCAGGGTAACTTTCAACAGAAGTTGTATTTTATTCAGAATTTGAAGTTTTATCTCTCAGATTTTGTTTTCACTTTTTACTTCAGTGAAATGCCATTAAAGGATTTTTTTTGTGTGTGCTTCTAATGGACTGGAAACACTGCTGCTGAAAGGTGCACTGCCACTTGGACTGACAGTACCCTGACTTTCAAGGCTCAGCAGCATTCACTGGCAGTGCAGTGTGGTGGACCTGTGGATTCATATTATCCTTTTTTTTTTTTTGCACTGTCCTCTAATTTTACTATCCAGCCTTATTGTTCTATAATATGAACATAAGAAAAGCCCTGCTGTATCAGACCAGTGGTCCATCTGGTCCAGCATTCTGTCTCACACAGTGGCCAACCAGTTCCTCTGCAGGGCCAACAACAGGGCACAGAGGACAATGCCTTCCCCTGATGATACCTCCCGGTTGACTGCCTTTGAATGTGGAGGTTCCCTATAGTCACCACGGCTAGTAGCCACTCATAGACCTATATTCCATGAAACTATCCAATCCCCTTTTAATGCTGTCTATGCCTGTGGCCATCACCACATCCTCTGACAGTGATTTTAATCACTTGCTGTATAAAGAAGTATTTCCTTTTGTCCATCCTGTATCTACTGCCCATCAACTTTATTGGATGGCCTTGAGTTCTAGCACTCTGGGAGAAGGAGAAAAAGTTCTGTTTGTCAATTCTCTCCACCCTATGCATAGTTCTATTATTCTATTATTCTCTATCTCGTTTCTACCTTAGTTATCTCTTTTCTAAACGGAAAAGACCCAGATTCTTCAGCTTTTCCTCACAGGGAAGGTGCACTAACCCTTAACTTTCTTAGTTCCCTTCTTCTGTGCTTTCTCCGGCCCCCCAATGTCCTTTATGAGATACTAGGAGAAAGGCCCGTTGCTGAAATGAATGCAATGAGCTCTAGAAAGAGGGCATGAGTGAGTGCAGGATCCTGTTCACCCACCTCGGCAGATGGGCAGGAGAAGCAAGGGGGAGGCCTTTAAATGCCCCCCGCTACCTCCCTGGCCCTTCCCAGCTCACCTGCCTCGGCAAGTGGGCCAGGAAAGGACAGAAGGGGGCTCTGGGAGCCTTCTCCTGCTCGTCCATCTCGGCGGGTGGGCAGGAGAAGCAAGGTGGAGGCTTTGAAAGCCCCCCACTCCCTCCCGGGCCCATCCCAGCTCACTAGCCTCGGTGAGCAGGCCAGGAAAGGGTGGGAGGGGACTCTGGGAACCTTCTCCTGCTCGTCTGTCTTAGCGGGCGGGCAGGAGAAGCAGGGTGGAGGCTTTGAAAGGCCCCCCCACTCCCTCCTGGGCCCTTCCCGGCTTGCTAGCCTCAACGAGTGGGCCAGGAAAGGGCGGGAGGGAACTCTGGGAGCATTCTCCTGCTCGTCCGTCTTGGCAGGCGAGCAGGAGAAGCAGGGTGGAGGCTTTGAAAGCCCCCCCACTCCCTTCCCGGCTCACTAGCCTCGGCAAGCAGGCCAGGAAAGGGCAGGAGGGAGCTATGGGAGACTTCTCCTGCTTGTCCGTCTCGGCGGGTGGGCAGGAGAAGCAAGGGAGAGGCCTTTAAATGCCCCACCGCTCCCTCTTGGGCCCTTCCTGGTTCACTGGCCTTGGCGAGCAGGCCAGGAAGGGCGGGAGGGGGCTCTGGGAGCCTTCTACTGCTTGTCCGTCTCGGCGGGTGGCCAGGAAAAGCAAGGGGGAGGCTTTGAAACAGCCCCCCTGCCCGCTTCCCGGCTTGCTAGCCTTGGCGAGCAGGCCAGGAAGGGGCGGGAGGGGGCTCTGGGAGCCTTATCCTGCTTGCCCATAGCAGGGCCCGCACCTTCCATCTGTCAGGCCACGCCGGCCAAGGGAAGTAAGGCGCAGCTGTCTCCCCCCTCCCCGAGGCCAGTCAGGCCATGGTGCTGGGCCAGCAAGGCCAGGGGCAGCATGGAGAAACCCGGTGGGCCCCTCCCCCCTGAAGCAGGGCTCGTGGCCTCCCTGGGCAAGGCTCCAGCTGACCCAGAAAGCAAGGCGCGAGCATTGCCCCCCTCTGTGAAGCCAGTTGGGCTGCGACGTCAAGCCTGGGGGTGGCACAGGAAAGGGCGGCGGGCTCCCCTGAAGGAGGTCCTGCAGACTACCTGAGGCAGGCCATACAGCCCAGGGGAGCGGGGTGTGGCTGTCTTCCCCTGTTGCCGAGGCCAGTCGGTTCACCTGGGAAGCGTTCATGCCGGCCGGCGGCTCCTTGCAGACTGAGGTCGAGAGGCCAGCCGGTGGGTCCGTGGGCGGGAATGAGGCAATGGAGGCAGGTGATACGGCAAGGGGATTGGCCCCCTCAGACCCAGCAGCCGGCAAATGGCACTTGAGTCCCATTGAGTGGCAGCTGACAGGCCAATGGCTGAGGGAGCGCATTTACTGTGGCCACCCCAAATTGCTTTTATATATAAGGAAGGATGATTTTTTTGTTTTTGTTTTATTATTATTGAAGTTTTAAATCCTGATTCCATATAACTAAAATAATACATAACATAGCATATATTACATACCTCAATACATCGAATGCTTCTTTCCACAATCCCCTTTCCCCCTCCCCCCTCAAACCGACCAGCAATAATTCCTTATTTGATATCTGTAACCATAGGCACACCTTTTGGAGTTTAGCCAGTATATCATTATTGCCCCCCCCGCTTTTACCCATCTTATATACTCAAACCACCTCTTCTTGACTTCCACACTCTTATCCTCACCTAGCTTTTCCTGTTTTAATATCATTAATATGTCCGACTGTATCCATTCATACAAATAACCATTCCATCTGTCTACAGTCCATTTTGTAGCATCTTTCCAGCCAAGTGCTATAACCGCATGGGCAGCTAAAATCATAGCTTTAAATAGATCCTGATATGATTTATCTATTTTATCGTTCCCTAAAATTCCCATGAATAATATTTTCCCTGATAACTCCACTTTAACCTTACATACCTCCTCAACCTTTTCCAGGATATTTTGCCAGAATTTAACCACCTTAGAACACTCCCACCAAAGATGTACATAACATCCCTTTTCCTTTTTACAATGCCAACAATCGGATGTCATTCCCTTGATCATATAAGATAATTGAGCAGGCGTTCTATACTATTTCAATATTAATTTCATCTCCATTTCTCTAAATTTCTTCATTTTTATATCATTCATACCTCTCATTATTTTATTTATCTTGTTTTCTGATGTTACATCTTTCTCCCATTTTGACTGAATTATATCAATCATATAATTTTTGTCTTCAATCAATATGCTATATATCTTTCTTACAATGCTCTTTTTATTATCTTCTTTAATTACATACAATTCTTTCATTGGGGTGTCCTCCTCATTTAATATTCCAGAGTACTTCTTTTGTTTCAAAATATTATATAACCTAATAACCCTTAACCAATGTTGTCCTCCCACTCTTCCCATTACTTCTTGCATCGAAATTGAACTCCCTTGAGCATTATACATATCTTTCACTTTCCATAGGTCCTTTCCCTTCAGCTCCTTCCAAAAAGTTACCTCAACATTTTTAAATTCATCATTTAGTGATTCAAGTGGGGCCCACTTTGAAAATGGAGGCATCCACTTAACCTCCCCCCCCCCATATTTTTAATGCTGTCCGTTTTGGGCCTATTGTATTCTCAATCTCTTTTTTATAATCTTTGTGTAAATGAGGCTCTTCCTCATCTACTGTCTGTGGGTGGGCAGATTTGCCACTCACGGCTTGAACTGTGTTTAAAAGGGGGAGCCAAGAGCCAAGTCGTCTTGGAAGTCTTTTAAATGCCACTCAGGCTGCAAGCAGTGAGGCTGCCTGCAGCCAGTAGACGAGGAACAGGCTTTTCCTCATCTACTGGCTGCAGGCGGATTCACAGTTGAGTGGCGAGTCCTGAGGGCTCCCCCATGTAAACACTGCTCAAGCTGCAAGTGGCAAGCCTGCCCAGAGCTGAGTCTACTGGCTGTGAGTGGGGCACTGCTCAATGGGCTGGAGCTCAGTGATGAGGGGGCATGGCCCCCAAATGCCCCACTGTAGCCATGCACCTGACATGTCCTTTTATCCCTTGACTCCTGAGTTTATTCAGAAGTCTTCGGTCAGATAGCTTGTCAAAAGCCTTTTGAAAGTCCAAGTTTATACTATCTACTGGCTCACCACTGTCTACATGCTTGTTTACTTTCTCAAAGAACTCTAAAAGGTTGGTGAGGTAAGAATTCCTTTTTCAGAACCCATGTTGATTTTCCCCCAGGAGTCTTTGTTCTTGTATGTGCCTAATAATTCTTTGATTACAATTCCTACATATTAGCCTGAAACAGATACTTCCCTCTGGATCCCTTTTAAAAAACTGGTGGAGAGAGAGAGAGAAGGTTTTTTATTGTATATAGCCATAGGCCATTACAAACCACAAACAGAAGAATGCAATAAAACATAGATAATTGTATAAAATAAGATACAGTCTAAAACATTATAAATCCATAAAACCGAGGTTATAAACAGTTAATTAATTCACAGCATACCCACTAAAATCAGTATTAACTAGGAACAGCTTTGGCCCGTATTTTCCTTGCAGCCAAGGCAAATAGAGCCATTCTATTGGATACATCGGCATTGGCATCGGCTAACAAAAATATAATCTTCTCTGGGACTGAGTAAAAGCTTAAAACTGGTAAAATACCAGATCAAATTTTTAACCTAGGCTGGGAATACAATGGGCAATCAAAAATGTAATGAGAGAGATCCTCAATAGCAGAAGAGCCACAAATACATAAACGCTGTGCCTTGGGTATTCTACTATAGCGGCTGACCAATACAGCCGTTGGCATTGATTCAAAGCGCAGAGATGTAAAAGCTGCTCTAAGGTTATGATTATCTATATTAACCAGGTAAGGTGATCTAAAATGATCATTCTTAAATGATTTAAACCAGACAGCTGACTGTGATTTCAAAATTGAGTGTCTATCTAACAGAGCATCATGCTTAAATACCCATTCTCTGAGATCTGGTGTAACATTTGCTGTTCTCCAGTCTTCTGGTACAGCAGCTGAATTGAAAATAATTGAAAACATTTAAAAATATTCTAAAATGCTTATATATAAAACAATTTTAAGCAATTAAACAAAAGACATAAATGGGAAGGTGTGTCAGTGAGGGGACACCAAACAAAAATGCTTATTATAATTCTTTTTTATAGTTATATATTTTAACAGTTAACATAATGAGTATATGGAACATTATCTTATTTTTTCACATTATTACAAACTGTAAGGTTGTCTTCCTAAAAGTGTACACAAAATTAATGATTTATTTTTGTGTCTTTTTAAGTAGGGAATAATGAAAATATACAATATGAAAATAGTAGAACACAATGTGCAAAGTCTTATTGTGATTTATTATATCATGTATTCCCTTATTAATGACTGTCCTTGATATCTGTCCTTTGTATTTTTCTTTATTTTTTCCCTTACCCCTTTTTTCCTTATTCTGCATTTCTATAAAAAGCCAAAAATATATATTTTTTAAAAAATCTTCATCTGCTGGGGAAGACAGTGGTAAAGGGGGACAGATGAATCTCCCAGTGGAGGGAATTCCATTCCTTTCTCAGTTTTCTGGCCATCTAGCCTCAGATGGCAAGGGCACACAAAGCAGGGCCCCTGAAGATGATCACAGTAGTCAGGTAAGTTTGTATAGGAATAGATGTTTCTTAAGGTTTGTTGGCCCCAAGGCATATGAGGCTTTAAAGGTCAATATCACCACTTTGAATTGGGCCTGGAAGCAAATTGGGAACCAATGTAGAAGGAACAAGACTGGAATAATATGGTCCCTATTACCCACTCCAGGCAGTAATCTGGCTGCAGCATTCTGTACCAAATGTAGCTTTCAGATACTCTTCAAGTGCACTGCAATACCCTATATCAGAGGTGTCAAACTCATTTGTTACGAGGGCCGGATCTGACATAAATGACATTTTGTCGGGCCGGACCATGCGTGCCGTAAAATGTAACACAAGGTACCAGAGATATAAACTTTATGAAGGTGATTCAGATGCTGAACGTCAATAGCAGGTGAATGACAATAGCAGGTTTGATTGGATTAGGTGTGAGATACAGAGGAGCAGTAGGTGTGGAGATACCAGCATTAGAAATGAGACAGGAAACCTAGGTCTCAATTTCATCCAGGAGGATTCAGTCCATGGGGGATGCAAAGAACAAATGGACATGTCTGACATTTGAAATCACAACATTCAAAAACCAGTGGGTGAACATTTAACCTTCCAGGACATTCAGTAGGTGACCTAAAAGTAGCAGTTCTCTTACAAATAAATTTCAAATGGAGATTAGAAAGAGAGGCTGCTGAATTGCAACTGATAATGAAGCTCAATACATCCTCCAGGACTGAACTGAGACCTAGGTTTCCAACACCTACTATTGTCATTTGGCATCTGAAGTCACTCCAGTTTCCAAGATATATGAACCAACAGGCTCAAATCTAGCTGTATCTGAAGAACGGAGCAGTGACTCACAAAATCTCATGCTCTGCAACAAATTTTGTTAGGTGTTACTGGACTCTTGTCCTTTCCTCTAATAAAGATTGCAAGCTGTACTGTTAGGTTTCTTTTTTTCTTCTTCATCTGTTTAAACTGGAGAGGGGGATCTCTCCAAGTGAAATAATGAGTTGATTTCAGACTGGGCAAAATCAGTGCTAGTGCATCAAAAGCAAAGAGGGAGTGAAGAAAGGCAGCCAGAAAGAAAGACATGTTGAACTGGAAAATATGGAACTATAAATGTATTTTTAAATACTTAGCCATCTACTTCTCATCATTAAACAATGGAATCCAATACAATTGTTCTAATTCCTAAGAGTCAGATAGGCAGTGAGAAATATAATCTAGACTTCCGGTTGATGGCGGCACACTAACGGAAGGTCTGTTCTCCGGCTGGGGGAGGGGGTGTGAATGGTACTAGTGAAGCTGACTGGAGCAAGCACAGGAGATTCAACAATTAAAATGAAGCCAAAAGCGGGGTCGGAAGACCAGTAATGAATGTGAGTTAACTTAAAGGTGAATTTAAGAATAAAAGGTAGCTCCCCCAAACCCTATTGCAACGAATGGGGAAAAGGTGAGCGGGGGGAGGGATGCCTCCCATGTGCACAAATTTTTTAACCGGGGTGGAGGGAGCGGAAGAAATCGCAGAGAGAACTGCCTAGAGGCACTTACCCGAGTGAGTTGAAGCGCTCAAGTGCATATTCAGAGACTCTTGAAAAGTCGGAGAAAATAAACAAGCGATAAAGATGGCAGGAAAGAAGGACAAAGAAAGACTTTTAAAAGCGAAACTGGAAAGTCCTAAACAGGAAGTTACCAGCGAGACAGCGAAGGCTGTAGCAGAGTACATGCGCCCTCTGCTGGAACAGCTGAATAACTTCAAGGACCAGATGTCAAAAGTAACACAAAGCATAACTGCAACACAAGCCCAACTTGGTGATATGATACAAAGTATGAAGCAGGATGCTGAGAAGATAAAGGAGGTGGCTGCAAACATGCAAAAAGTAAAAAAGAAGGTACAAAAGCTTGAAGAGAAGACAACTTCTTTGGAAGATCAAATGCTACAAGTACAAATGGAAAAGGCCAACATGGTTCTTCACTTCCAGGGCATGCCAGAAAAACCAGGTGAGAATCTCAAAGAAGTGATGAGTGAATTGCTAGCCCCAGTGACATAAATGAAAACAGAACTCTTGTTAAATGAAATGGATGTGGTCTATAGATCATATTCAGAAAAGAATAATCTGCCTGGGGAAATAGTTGTGAGATTCTCGAAGAGGCATGTTAGGGATGCAATCCTGAAAGCGGTTTCTGGAGCTCCCCTGAAAGTAGGAGAAAGTTTCATCAGAACGCTGAAGGATATTTCATTTGAAGTCAGACAACGGAGAAAGAAGTACAAGGAGCTGGTGCTTTTTCTTCAGACAAATTCAATTGGATATAAATGGTTGTTTCCAGAGGGAGTCACTTTCAAGATTAAAGATAAAAAAGAAAAGATTGATTCTGTTACAAAGGCCAAAGAATTTCTAAAGGCTCAGCTGGGAAGATCAAAGGATGAGCAAAAAGAAGAGGACAGCAAGTCTAGTGGCGAGCTGGACTCTGGTTCTTCCGGAGAGGACTCTCTGTCTGAACAGGGGGCAGCTGCCCCAAAAAGTCCTTACAAGCTGTGGAAAAGACGGGAAAAAGAGAAGTAAATGCTGAAGGACTCTGAATTGTGCCTTGGAGAATGATGAAAAGGGATGATTTGGGGGTATTGTCGTTAGACAGTGAAGATGTAAGAGTTATAGAAAAGAAAAAGTATTATTAAGGATTGACTCAGTTTATTTTATGCTTAAATGAACGGAGGTTTTATTGTGACTAAGCTAATGAAGATCTCCTCTCTTGGGTTTTTAGTTAGTAGTGGGTTTCTTTTCTTTATCCTGTATATGTAGTTCCCCTCCCTGTTTTCTGTGATAGTTTTTTGTAGTTTGCAAAATAATAAAAAATCCCCTCCGGGGGCTTAAAACAAAGAAAAGAAATCTAAAGAAACATTTTAGAAAAAGCCAAAATAATTCCTTTTAATTCTCCTTTCCCCTTATCCCAATGTGCCCTTTCCTTTTAACACACATACATATGTGTACGTGTGTGTGTGTGTGCGTGCGCGTGAGACAGAGAGAGATCAAGTTTCAAAGAAACACAGTAGAGCAGGGCAATTTCAATGTAAATTATGCTTGGCAAAAGAATCCATCCACCCTCCCTCCCTCCCTCTGAAGAAGAATGAAAGCATATACCTGAAATAAAACTTTGCTGGTCTTAAAGGAGCCATAGGAATCAAGTTTTGCTCTTTCTCCTGCACAAGGACTCACTTTTGCTTTTGCTTTCCCTTCTCCTCCCTTCCTGCCAAAGGAGAAGAGCTCAGCCAGTGGAGGGAAGGGAGACTTGGCTTGGTTCCCTCCCTTCCTCCCAAAGGAGGAGAGTTCAGCCAATGGAGGGAAGGGAGACTTGGCTTGGTTCTCTCCCACATGAAGCAGGAATCAGGAACCAGAAAGAGGGACCTGGGCAAAAGCAAGCTGTGATGTGGTGGCAGCAGCCGCCCCAGAGAAGAAAGCAACAGAGAATCAGTTGCTCACGGGCCGGATTGAAGCCCTGCAGGGGCCAGATCTGGACTGTGGGCCATATGTTTGACATCCCTGCCCTATATAATCTATATGTTATCAAGGGCATGATTATCTCACCCAGGAAATGCCGCTGCTGCTCACTAGCAAAAGCTAATGAAACCTGCAACCACATCCAGAAAGAAGCTACCTCAGTTCTTTCCTTTCACCCACCAGGGGCACCTCCATTTTTTAGGTTTCAGCTTATTAACCCTCATTCATAGGGTTACAGTTTCCAGATGGGGCCTGGAGATCTCTAGGTGACAAAGATCAGTTCCCCTGAAAAAAATGGCTGCTTTGGAGCATGGACTCTATGGCATCGTGGGGGGGGGGCTGCTCTGGCCCGCAGGTCCTATTTCACCCTGCCCCCCAATGTTTTTCCAACACCTGGAAAGGCTTCTCTCTCTCTATTGTAACCCGCTGCCACCACCTGACCTTTGTAGGAATTGCCTGCTGGGAGGATAAGGACTCCTAGCCTCCCTTTCAAGTTCTGAGGCCTTGCCTCTGTGTCTCCCACTGCCCAGCACCTGATCACCACAGGGACAATTCACTGCCTTGTGCATCCCTGGAGGAATATCCACTTGCCACTGCCTGCTTTCCCTTGGTGCTACTTTTAAAATATCATGTCCAAGATGGTGGAGGTTTATGTGGTACAGAGAACCACTGACTACTAGCATCCAAAGTTGTAAAGTACTAAAAAGAAAATGTTCACAAGCATACTTTTAGCACAGCACCAGATTAAGCAAGGGATTCAAAAGAAATGGGTAAAATGCAATTCCTCTGTCCCCTTCTCTATACATGCCCTATCAGATGTTAAAATATAGGACAGGCTCCTTAGCTTTAGGAAGTTACAGATCTCTAAAAGGTAAAGGTTCCCTTGCTCGAAAGCCAGTCAAATCCGACTCTAGGGTTGCGGTGCTCATCTCCATTTCAAAGCCAAAGAGCCAGCGCTGTTCGAAGACATTTCCATGGTCATGTGGCCGGCATGACTAAACACCAAGGTGCATGAAACGCTGTTACCTTCCCACCGAAGTGGTACCTATTTATCTACTTGCAATTTCTTGCTTTCGAACTGCTAGGTTGGCAGGAGCTGGAACGAGAGATGGGAGCTCACTCCATCATGTGGCACCCGGGTCTCGAACTGCTGAACTATTGACCTTCCACAGCCTGCAGTTCAGCGTCTATTACCTTAAAGTTTCCTCCAGCTCCCCAGGCCACCACATGGCTAATGGCTGTCTTCTCCAGACCTCAGTTAAGAGTTCTGTCTGCTCTGATGGACCCAGCACAAAAGAGGGCTTCCTCCTTCCTCCCCTGAGTTTTATCACCTCTTTCCCCCTCCCACTGACCAAGTCAGGCCAGGTCAGAGAAGCTTTTCTGGCAATCTCCAGAATTTTCCTACTTGAACTCTCTGGTATCTAACACCTAAAAATCTATGATCCCTGTTCGAAGGGGGGGACAGCTTGACCATCCCATTGTCTAGACCTATTAGCATTTATATGAAGGTGGGCTTAAGTAAGTCTGGAAAGCAATTGAACTGACTCCCCCCCCCCGCCACCTGTTCTTTGCCCAGAGGGGGGGGGGCTTTTAAAACTCAGAGTGAAGGTTTTGCTCATTTCAAACCTCAAAAGGGGAAAAAAATGCATTTCTTTACAGCATCATATCCCTGTTAAGTTCCCTCCCCAGATTCCACCCCCAAATCTCTAGGAATTTTCTAACCTGGAGCTGGCAACCCTACTCATTCATCTCAAAACTGCCTCTAGACACTGATTCACAGTTTCCACAGTTTCTCCCTGAGATCTGAGATCTGAGATGTGTGAGACAGAGCTGGGTATTATCTGCATGTTGCTGACAACCAAGCCCAATTTCCCAATGACCTTCCCCAGCAGCTTCATATGGATATTGAAAAGCATGGCAGGCAAGATGACACTTTGTGGGACTCCACGGACCATTGGCCAAGTTATAGAACAGCAGTCCTCCAGCATCACCTTCTGAAACCTACCTTCCATGTAGGACTGAGACCACTGCAGAATGGTGCTGCCCAGCCCTAAGCCCATAAGACATTCCAGTTCTCTGGGTCATGCCCAGCCCTGGAGCCAACCATCCCACTCTTATATGATGAAGGCCTTATGGATCTGTCACAGATCCCCCTGGAGACTGCCCACCTGGAAGAGCCTGACTATCACTGGTCTCTGATGCTTTCTGTACAGGCTAGTAGAGGCTAGTCCTATAGATTGTAGCTAATATGAATAATATCTCCCTTAAGACCCACTGCTAGTCAGAGCAAAATTTGATTCCACTAGCTCCATGAAGACCAGTAATTTTTTCCAGAGTACAAGGTTTCATGAATTAAAGTTCACTTTGTCAGATACTAGTCAAAATAGATAATACTGACCTTGGTGGGCCAATGGCCTGATTCAGTATAAAAGCAAAAAGAGGAAGAAGAAGAAGAAGAGTTTGGATTTATACCCCGCCCTTCACTACCCAAAGGTGTCTCAGAGCGGCTTACAAACTCCTTTCCCTTCCCCTCCCCACAACAGACACCCTGTGAGGTAGGTGGGGCTGAGAGAGCTCTGACAGAAACTGCCCTTTTTTCGGGGCTTCCGGTCTGGCTAAGATGGAGGACTGAAGCGTTTCGCGATCGTGCGAAGCGAGCGACGGCCACTTTTGACAGTTTGGGCAATATACAGCCCAACGCATCACTCCCCAGCGAGGGGGGGGGACAAGCAGGCAGCAGCGCCCTAGAGGGAGTGTGAGGTTGGCGTAATCCAGCTTCGGAAGAAGCTGAATTGGGCTTTGACCTCCTCCCACGAAGAAGGCAAGTGCCAAGCAACTCTATAGTGGCCGATCGAGCCGGATTACCGGCATAAATTCTCCGTCAGCCGATCTCTTTGAAGAAGGACAACAACTGTGAGTTAAAAGAAACAATGCGAAACCCGTTTTGAACGTGCTAGATAACAAAAACGTGCCGCTTACCTGAACTGAGTTTGGAGTCAATTTGAATTAAGCGGTTGAGCGGAAAATGAATAGTAAATCCCAGAAATCCGATTCCGGAGAGAAAAAAGTTGATTGAAGCCTTTAAAAACTGTAAAAACGCTTATTGTTTAACATTCCTGTGGTGAAGATGGAGCCGTGTGCGCAACTGTAAAATCGAAACTCACGAACAATAGCGTGGGAAGAGCAGGCTGGTGTCACAAAGAAAGAGGTCCGTGTGAAACATCCAGGAAGTTGAATTCCTAGACGGGCATTAGCGAAAGGAAGACAGTGGAACTTTTAAAGGTGCCGGACCGGAAGTGAGTTTTATGCGGAAGGAAGGGCCTGCAAAATACCAATCTGACCTACTCTACATGAAATTACCATAGAGAAGTTGCGCCCGACATTTTGAGGAGGACTTCAACTAAATTTGCTTTTTTAATATATTTCTAAGGGTCTTTGGAAAGCGTAAACAGAGAGGCATGGAGGACTAAATCTTATCATCTAGAAGAGTGCTTTATTTTGCGAATCTGTGAATTGGAAAGAAATCGCCAAGACGGAGACCAGGAGAGGCAAGAAAAGAGCCGACTCAGACCCAGAACTTAAACCGGTTGTGAGACCTAGGATTGGATCTACTTCAACCCCCAAAATGTCAAGAGAAAGAGAGAAAAAAGAGATGCAAGCCTCCATGGAAGCAATGGAGAAGAGAATGACAGAGGCAATACAAGCCATGGGGGAGCAGATAGAAAAAACATTGGGGGACCAACTGGAGAAGCAAACTCAGATTCATCTGAAACATCTAGAAGAAGTCCAAGAGAAGAACATAACAGCATTGAAGGAATTGGTTACTACAGAAATAACTTCAATCAAGCAAGAAATGGAAGGAGTTAAGAAGGATGTTCAAGCAAATGCAACCAAGACTACAGAGACAGAGGAGAAGATACAAAAAATAGAAGAGAAACAAGATTCTTTGACTCAACAAATTACAAGATCAGAGACAATGATGGAGTTCAGAAGGATGCAGACTCATCTGAGATTCAGAGGCATTAAGGAAACAGAGAATGAGAACTTAAAAGAAAAAATGATGGAAGTGATAACGGCTTTTCTGGGCGAGGAGGAAGGGTCAATGGACTCAGACTTTGATTTGATTTATAGAGTGAACTCCAGAATTGCAGAAAAGAAGAATTTACCAAGGGATGTAATTGTACAATTTGTAACAAGATCAATAACAGAGGAGATATTCAAGAAGCAATTCAACGTCCCTTTTGTAATAGAGGGAAACAAAATTATGGTGATGAGAGAACTCCCAAGAACAATACTGCAAGACAGGAAAAGGTATAAATCCTTGGCGGACAAACTCAGAGCTTTGAGCATCAGATATAGATGGGAGATTCCACAAGGTTTATCCTTTACGTATCAAGGTGGGAGGATTCAGATCAGATCGATGATGGACTTTTATAAATTTAAGGCGGACAATGCGGACGTCTTTGGAGAACTTTAAAATAAAACGCATAATGGAGTACAAATTGTTGTCATGGAATGTTAATGGATTAAATTCACCAAACAAGAGGAAAAGAATCAATCATTGGATACAGAAACAGAAATGCAACGTGATATGCTTGCAAGAAACACATATTAGAAAACAGGATATAAAATATTTAAAGAATGCTTTATTTGGAATTGAATTTTGTTCTGCGGCCTCAAACAAGAAAAAAGGAGTTGTGACATATGTGAAGAAGGAGTTACAACCTACAGAAATTTTTAAGGACATAGATGGCAGATACGTGGGTGTGGAATTAATGATTCAGCAGAAAAAAACATTGTTGATCAACGTGTACGCACCCAATGGAGCAAAGGAAAAATTTTTTAAGGATATAACTGACCAATTACAACAATTGACTTATGAGCAAGTTATTATGGCCGGAGACTTTAATGGGACAATAGATCGTCTAGACAGAAAACCACAAAAGGACAACGAATTCAGCGGAAAATTGCCAAAGAATTTTTTTGAATTAGTTAAGCAAGAAAAATTAGAAGATGTTTGGAGGAAATGGAACCCGATGCAGAAAGACTTTACTTTTTATTCCAATAGACATTGCTCTTTTTCCAGAATTGATATGATTTGGATGTCTGAAGAATTATCAATGAAAACACATAAGACTGAAATTTTGCCAAGATGTAATTCAGATCACAATCCGGTGGTATGGAGTTCCACAGAAAGGAAAAAACCCTTTCTGTGGAGGATTAATGAAGACTTGTTGGATAAGAAAACGGTAATTGAGATGTTAAAGGAAGAAACGAAACAATTCTTTCAACAAAATTTAAATAAAGAAACACCGATACAGATTGTATGGGATGCTTATAAAGCGGTGATGAGAGGAATTCTCATCTCGCAAAACGTGAAGCAAAAAAAGGAAAAACTTCAAAAACAAACAGAAGTGTTAGAAAAAATTGCTCAGAAAGAAAAGGAATTAAAAAAGAAGCCTGGAAAAAAGCAAATTATTAAAGAATTAAAGTTGCTGAAGGAACAACTGAATGAGACTTGGAATCAGGAAATGTATTGGAATTTAAAGAAGTTACAACAGAAATCTTTTGAAGGGGCGAACAAACCGGGAAAATACTTAGCTTGGCAACTTAAGGCTAGAAGAGAGAGAAGAATGATAACCAAAATAATAGAAGATGGAAAAGAGTTCGTTGATCCTAATGGAATAAAGAGATGTTTCTTCAAGTATTATGCTAAACTATTCCAAACAACTAGAGTTGATCTTGAGAAGATTAAAACATATTTAAAGGAGATTCCACTACCAAAAATAAGTAAGGAATACAAAGATTTATTAAATGGTCCAATTCAAAAAGAAGAAGTGATGAAGGCAATAGAAGAGACAAAGTTGGGGAAGGCGCCTGGGCCGGACGGATTTACAGCGAAATTCTACAAAAAGATGAAAGAAGAAATTTCCCCGGTCCTGGAAGCTTTAACCAACGAAATAAGAGAAAACAAAAAGGTGCCGGACTCATGGAAAGAAGCAATTATTTCTTTGATTCCAAAGGAAGGACAAGATTCAACAAATGTAAAGAACTACAGGCCAATATCTCTTTTGAACAACGATTATAAAATCTTTGCAAAAATTATTGCAGAAAGGGTGAAAAACTATTTACAAACGGTAATTTCTGAAGATCAAGCGGGCTTTTTACCCAAAAGGCAGATTAGAGACAATGTAAGAATAGTAATGGACGCAATTGAATATTATGAAAAGCACCCAGAAAAAGAAGTAGCTTTTCTGTTTGTTGATGCAGAAAAAGCTTTTGACAATCTTAATTGGAATTTTATGCACCAGATGATGGAAAAGATTGAAGCGGGACAACATTTTAGAAATTGTATTGAAGCTATCTATTCTGAACAAAGAGCTAAAATAAATGTGAATAAAGAACTGACAGATAACTTCAAAGTACAGAAAGGAACAAGGCAAGGTTGTCCGTTATCACCGTTATTATTTATCTGGGTATTGGAAATACTTTTACAAAAAATACAGTACGATCAAGAAATAAAGGGCTTGACACATAAAGGACACCAATACAAATATCGAGCATTTGCAGACGATGTAATGTTTATGGTGGAAAACCCAACAGAAAAATTGACATTGCTTTTTCAAAAAATAAAGGAGTTTGGAGAATTGGCCGGCTTTTACGTAAATAAGAATAAAACAAAACTTATATGTAAAAACATGATCAAACAAAAACAAGTGGAACTACAAGAACTGGTACAATGTGAAGTAGTTAAAAAAACAAAATACCTTGGAATTGAATTAACGGCAAAAAATATAGACCTATATAAGAATAATTATGAGAAATTATGGACTAAGCTGACTCAAGATTTTAAGAAATGGGATAAAATGAACTTATCACTGATGGGAAGAATATCAGTTATAAAAATGAATGTCCTACCACGTTTGATGTTCCTGTTCCAAACAATACCAATTCTGCATAAAACGGATTTGTTGGCCAAGTGGCAACAAGAGTTGTCAAAATTTGTTTGGGCAGGCAAGAAACCAAGGATCAAAATGAAAATACTTTGTGATGCCAAAGAAAGAGGAGGTCTACAAATGCCAAATCTTAGACTATATTATGAAGCGGTTTGTCTAACATGGATGGATCAATGGGTGAAGCTTGAAAATGACAGATTGTTGGGGTTGGAAGGGCATGATTGTAGATTTGGCTGGCATGCATATTTATGGTATGACAAGATAAAAATGGACAGTTTTTTTAAACTTCACTTGGTGAGAAAAGCTTTGTATATGGTATGGACAAGATATAAGAAGTACCAGAGTGACTTAAGACCATTGTGGATTGTACCAGTAGAAGTGTTGATATCTTACTCAAGACAGCGAGGTAGAGACTGGTTGCCATATAGAGATTTAATTAAAAAAGAGGGAACAGAGTGGGTAATGAAAAAGCAGAATGAAATTGAATATGAATATGAGTGGTTGAAATATATGCAGATTTATGATCTTTTTAGATCTGACAAAAAAAACTATGGTTTTAGAGAGGAAAAAAATGAAATTGAAAAGGTTTGGGAGAGTGGAGGAGGAAAAAATATTTCTAAAATGTATAAGGTGTTGTTAAAATGGTATACTGAAGATGAAACTGTTAAAGAACAAATGTTAAAATGGGCTATTAATATGAATAAGGAAGTGGCTATGGAAACCTGGGAATATTTGTGGAAAAATTCTATTAAGATCTCGACATGTACTAATGTTAAAGAAAATTGTTATAAGATGATGTATAGGTGGTACATGACACCTAAGAAGATTGCAAATATGAATCAAAATATGTCAAACAAATGCTGGAAATGTAAGAGGCATGAGGGCTCATTTTATCATATGTGGTGGACTTGTGAGAAAGCTGTAGACTTTTGGACAAAAGTCCACAATGAAATGCAAAAAATATTGAAATGTTCTTTTAAAAAAGCACCGGAAATTCTGCTTTTGGGACTTAAAATGGAAGAAGTCAATACGACTAAAAAGACTTTACTCTGGTACCTGATAGTGACAGCGAGAATGATTTATGCTCAGTTTTGGAAGACAGAAAAGGTACCAGAGGTTGAAGAATGGATACAAAAAGTTCTGTTCATGGCACAAATGGATAAGATTACAAAAAAACTGAATAACAAAGAAGACGATGAGTTTTTTGGAGAATGGAATGATTTTAAAATTTATCTGGAAAAGAACTGGGATGTGAAACAAAACTTAATATGTTTAGATCAATATTAAGTCAAACGATGTTATCTTTAGATTGTAATGATGAAAAACTGATATTGTTGATGATATGAAGTAATTTGGAGCAGGGGTGGAAGCATTGTGGGAAGCCATTGGAGGGAGGGGAGGAACTGGGAATGGGGTAGACAATTGATAGAATGAAATGTTTTATATGTTGTATTCCTGAGAAAATAAAATTTGTTTACCAAAAAAAAAAAAGAAACTGCCCTTTTTTCAAGAACAGCTCTTATCAGAACTACGGCTTGCCCAAGGTCATCCAGCCAGGTGCAAGTGGAGGAGTGGGGAATCAAACCCGGTTCTCCAAGATTAGAGTCTGCGCACTTAACCACTACACCAAATATTATACTAAATGTCTCTGGTGTCAGTCCAATTTTTGAAGACTCCTCGAAGTCCTAACAAAATTCCTATCTGAAGCAGTCCTTCCCAGTAAAGCAATAAAGTCCGATGTTGATGGAGCCAAAGCGATCCTGTTTAACGGGGCACCAGTAAAAATCCCATTTTCACAGTGTCTTCTTCAGGAACACATACCCCAAACATAATTAATCTACAACAACAGAAATACAGACACCAGTATACAACAATACAAGATATAAAATGCATACATCCATTAGGAAACTCATCCATAATACATTCAATCTTCCTACTTCTTAGTCTGGTCTGATAAAGCAGCTCCCAAATTTTCAAAGAACGCTACCTTCTAAGCAAAAATTCACTAGTTTAAAATACCCTCAGTGATTTACCATCACCTAATTACTAACAAGAGGGGCCACAGTGGCTCAGAGGTTAAGACGCTGAGCTGCAAACTGGAAGGTCTGTAGTTCGGCAGTTCGAGACCCTAGTGCCGCATGATGGAGTGACCTCCCGTCTCTACCCCAACTCCTGCCAACCTAACAGTTTGAAAGCAAGAAATTGCAAATAAATAAATAGTGGGAAGGTAACAGTGTTCC
This sequence comes from Gekko japonicus, assembly GCF_001447785.1. Classification (NCBI taxonomy): domain Eukaryota; kingdom Metazoa; phylum Chordata; class Lepidosauria; order Squamata; family Gekkonidae; genus Gekko; species Gekko japonicus. Next base: position 1,000,209 of record NW_015173678.1, on the reverse strand, counting down.
ATGCACTTCGGTATTTAGTCATGCCAGCCACAAGACCACGGAAATATCTTCAGACAGTGCTGGCTCTTTGGCTTGGAAATGGAGATGAGCACCGCCCCCTAGAATTGGATTCGACTAGCTTTCAAGCAAGGGAAACCTTTACCTTTAATTACTAACAGGTTGACTATAAGAGACTCCTAACACTATGACATTTAAAGGGAGACTCTTGCATGCAACCTTTCCAATTGCCAGACCAAACAATCACATTCAGGAATATGTAACTCTGCTAGTACAACAGGTATAGTACAGTCCATTAAAAGCATTGCAGTAAGTATAATAGATCGTATCCTGAGTTTGAACCAAAAAGAGATAAAGGTATTTGATTCAAAAATGCATACAAGAATATGTAGCTCTGCTAGTACAACAGATGTAGTGCTGTACATTGAAAACCAATACAAATGGCATGGTAGACATTTCCGTGGTCATGTGGCTGGCTCATCTTTTTGGAGCATACGAGTCCAAGCTATAGCCTAAAGCATCCTATACAAAGCTGTCCATCATGATGCAGCATAACATATCAAAATGTACTAGCACAGCACAAGCATAAAGTTAGCATGGTTTCCCCTCTGGCCTGTAGCCTTATTATAGCACCAAATTTTGTCCAACCAATCCCCCCCCCCTCTCAGTAGCCACGTTCAAGTGTCAAGCTAGGATTCTTTGTTCACATACAAGGATGGACCAAATATAAGTATGGTTTCTTTGGGAAATTGCCTTGGAAAAAGCAATAGGCTCCCATAAAGTTGGAAATAATTAGATTGACAATGAAGAGTTGTGGGGAAATGCACTTTTTGGGTAGTAGAGCCATCTCCTGTGCTGTATTATGGGGGGGGGGGAATTAAAAGTAAAGAAATGCACAGGTTTATAATGCACAACAATATAACTGATGTCACTTGTTCCAGTTTGGTGTAGTGGTTAAGAGCGCAGACTCTAATCTAGAAGAACTTGGTTTGATTCCCCACTACTCCACATGCAGCTGCTGGTGTGACCTTGGGTCAGTCATAAGCTCTTTCAGAACTGTTCTCTCAAGGGCAGTTCTTGAGAGAGCTCTCTCAGCCCCACCTACCTCACAGGGTGTCCGTTGTGGGGAGCGGAAGGGAAAAGAATTGTAAGCTGCTCTGAGACTCCTTCGGGTAGGGAAGGGCGGGGTATAAATCCAATCTCCTCCTCCTCCTCCTCCTCCTCCTCCTCCTCCTCCTCCTCCTCCTCCTCCTCGAGCCTCATACAGAGACTCTACTATGCCAGTCAGGCACTCCCTTCCCAATTCCTAAACATGTTCCTCTCCATACATCACTTAAGGCTCAACCCTTATACCCTCATACTTCTGTGCCTAGCCTGGCTCCCTAGTTCTCACCCCCATTCAGTTGCTTTCCCAATACTGCAGTCCTCCCCTAGAGTCCCCTCAGTGATGTTATGTCCTGACCCTCAAAGTCCACTGCTTCTGTTGCAGATACATTCTCCAAGTCCTCAGTAGTAGGAAGAGTTTCCTTAACTGTCCCAGCTCTGGGGCTTGCATCTTCCCTCTGTCCCATTGGCTCATTGCCTTCTTCCTGCTTGTCGCTTTGGCACTCAGCCTGGTCTCAAGCCTTTCTTCCCTGTTTACAAGGCTGACTGCTCTGGCAGCAGGCATGCTCGCTCCTCTCGCTGCTGCTACTTCAGGCCTAGTTACTCCTAGGCACTTGTTTCTTCCCATATTGCTCCTGAGCTCACTCTCACTGCATCCACCTTCTGCAGCCTCCCAGCTTCCTCCTCCTCACAATGCTCTCCTCCCCCATTAAATACTATCAGCCTTCTTTCAAAGTCCTGACCACTTGCTGACTTCACTTTCCCACCCGTGTCAGCCTACTCTCCCTTAGTCACTTGATCACAGCAGACGAGCACTGGCATAGGACAGAGAAGGCTGCTTTGGGAGGCTTAGATAAAGAAATAAAGCTGGGTGTTAGCACACTGATGACACCCAACACCAGAAATTGAAGGTCTCACATGGACTTACATATTTTAAACTAGAAACATGCCTGCTTTTAATGGTAGTTTGAATACTGAATGAGCAGTTCTGCCTAGGCTTGCCATCCTCCAGGTGAAACCTGGAGATCTCCCAGAATTACAACTGAGCTCCTGCCTACAGAGAGTAGTTCCCCTGGAGAAAACGGCTTCTATGCTATTATACCCCACTGAGATCCCTCCCCTCTCCAAACCCCACCCACCCTAGGCTCCACCCTCACCACTTTATCTAACATCTTTCTAAGATACAGCAGATGAAAAACTGACCTGTAACTATAAAAAAAATTTAAAAAAAGAAAATACATATCACCTTAGGGAATCGCCCTCCCAATAAAGTGGCGCTAACAGTTTTACTATCCTGGTAAGCTTGTATTAGCCAGGAGCGACAAAACCGCAACCACCAGTGGTGGCCTTCACAACTCCCACCCAGGATCCTGTCAACACCCACCAGGGCAAGCAAATAGAAACCATCCAGAAAGGGCTACGCAGTGTTCCAGATACTCTACTACCTGACCTATTCTCAAACTAGCATCCAACTTGGGCTGGACATGAGAGGTATTTTCCAGTTAAAATCATCTCGTTTTGGGATTCATTCTAGGAGTCAGCAACTGCAGAACTGTCTTAAATAACTGAGCTGGACATGAATCATCGGATGAAATCGTAGCAGCAAAGTAACACTTATTTTGCATCTGTTTCCACTAACTCATAGGCTTCCAAATAAGCTCTGTCAGATTTGGCAATGCCAACAATGCACTAGCTCGGGGATGGCCAAACTGTGGCTCAGGAGCCACATGTGGCTCTCGGAGCCCTCTCCTGAGGCTCATGAAGCTTGCCACTACCCCCATCTTCCCCCCCTTTGAAAGCCACTTCCCTCCCCTCTGCTGCCTCCTGCTGCTGGAAGAGAGCATGGAAAAGAGAGGAGGAGGAGCAGCAGTAGCCCCACCCACGGGGGCTCAATGGCGGGGGAGGGATCAGCTAAGAGAGCCACTGGTGCCACCGGGGAAGCCGGTTTCTGTGTGCCCTGCTCATCAGCCCGCCAGCACCATGGGGTGGGGGGGGGATGCCCTCTGCTGGGGAGAGAGATTGGGAGGATTCCAGTCAGGCTGCATGGTTGCCTTATCCCCTTCCTTGGGTGTTAAATAGGAACATGATGAAAGGCTCTTAATGGGCCTCTTGCTGCCAGCACCATGGGGTGTGTGTGCGGGGGGGGGGTGCTCTCGGCCAGGGGGAGGGGAGGAGGAAGGAAGCCCCCCCCCCAGCCAGACCATGCATTTCTCTTCCCCCAATGGGCTTTTAAGTCTTTCTGTCTTTCTCTCTCTCTTTCTCTTTCTTTCTGTCTCTCTTTCTGTCCCTTTTTCTCTTTCTCTTTTTGGTTCACTGCTTCCCCTCCCGAGGGCTACTTGCCTGGCACCTGTCTGAGGAAGGCGGGGAGGAGACTCTGGCGTTGCCAATGCCAACTCAAATGGGGCGCCCACTCCACCCTCTGTTCGGTAGGAACCATCTCCTTTCCTTCAAAACTCCGTATTTTCCAGTCTAAGCAGCCCTGCTGGACTTCCCGTCTTTGCTTTTTAACTCACGGACATGGCTGCTTGCTGTAGATTTGAACACTCAGGGAAAGGAAGGTTTCCATCAGGCATTAGAACTGTAAAACTTAGAGGCAAGGCCTGCCTTGTTTTCAATACTTGTACAATGCCCAGTCATTTTACATGCTTTATAAATAATCCCCTCCACCCCACCCCAAGCCAGGCTGTGCATTTCTCCCCCCTCACCCACCAAGGGCTTTTAAGTCTTTCTGTCTTTCTCTCTGTCTCTCTCTCTCCCCCCCATCTTCCTGTCTCTCTTTCACTTTCCTTCTGTCTCTCTCTCTGTCCCTCTTTCTGTCTCTCTCTGTCCCTCTTTCTGTCTCTCTGCCTCACTTTATTTGTCTTTCTCTCACTGTCTTTCTTAGCTATCAAGGTCAGTATTCCCTGTGGTCTGCGAAGATGTTCAGGATGGAGAACTTGTTAGCAATTAAGCACCCATCCTCCAACCAATCCTTTTCTCCCCTAGGCAGGCCACAGCCAGCTGGGCCACTCCGGTGTGGGTTGGAGGGGGCTTGTTTTGGGGGGATTCAAGCTCATACCTTGAACAAAACTTTGTTGGTTTTAAAGGAGCCACTGGACTCAAACTAAAGACAGACAGACACATATTATTGTTTTCTCCTTCTACCTTCCCATGATGTGAAATATTTGGACTTGATGGTAAAATGCAGACCTTTTGTGTGGATTTAAGTGACCCAATTGACTTTCTGTGGCTGGGGCCATGTGGTTGGAGTCTGTAGATGAGGCTGAATGAGGGCAACATGACCTAAGGTTCTAGAGAGGTGCAAAGTACACACCCCCAAGGGTTTTGTCAGGCCCTTTTCTTACACAACAACAAAATCATTTGTGGAATGTGCCATCAAGTCACAGCTGACTGATGGTGATCTTGTACAGCTTTTTTAAGGCAAGAGACATTCAGAGGTGGTTTGCCATTGCCTGCCTCTGTGTCACAAACCTGGGCTTCCTTGGTGGTCTCCCATCCAAGTACTAACCAGGGCTGACCCTGCTTAGTTTCACAGGGTCTGACAAGATCAGGCTAGCCAGGGCCATTAATGACAACATACCTGGTTGGGGTTTACTGATAGGTCTTACTACTTGCAGTGGGAAATGCCTCCTTTGCAGTGTCATTCTGATTGCTGACCTTCAAGCCATGATTTGTGACTACCTACTTGCGTTAGTCAGCAGTTACATTTCATGTATCAGTTTGTCGATAACATATGCCATTCTAGTTCACTTTGGCAGATTTCCTATGCCTTGATGCAACAAGAATTGATCCTTAATGCATGATTTCCCCAGCAGCCTATTGTGCTGGGGCTTAATGTAGGTAAAAAACCAAAATGACAGAAGTCATCTTGGGCAATTACGCTCTCAAAATGACTACAGCGGCCAGTCATCTTTGAGTGACAAAGTCAGTCATTCTGTGAGTCACAAGTATCAAAGCCAACACTTAATTTCTAAAATAAAATGAGCTGCAGCTCAAGCCAACATGTCACACACTTTTTCCTACTAGTCCAAGGGGTTTAGGATCTGGACATTGTGATTCAGTAGTAAAGGAAAAGTTCATATGTAAAGAAGCCATATCAGGAGTCAGGCATGTAACTTAAGGACACAATTTAAGGAGCATCAGACTGAAATAACTGATGCAAGTGAGGTGGGAAAAGTCTTCATACTTAATGTGTATCCCTGACATTTAATTCTAATATAGACTATACGCCTTCCCCTCCCACCACTGAAAAAGCCCTCTACAAAAAACAAACAAGTCTAAGTTGTAATGTGGGAGGCAGATATGTGGGAGAAACTGCAATGTCAGGACTGTCTTTGTAGTAAGCATTCAGCAATCAGCTTGTAGAAGGTCAGTTTTCATGATTTGGTGTGGGGAAAATCTCAGCAGAGCTCAAGGACAAATTTAAATTACTGGTTAACTTAGCAAGGTTATTAAAATAAAATATGCATCTCTTATACAGGGAAGGTAGATAAGAGAGCAGTTCATCACAGGTGGAGAAGAATGTCAGCAACCTCTTCTAGGAGAAAGCCCCCATGATAGATGTCCTGCAGAAACCTGGGGAAAATGGCACCCCAAAACAATCTTTGGACCACCATAAATCATACACCACCACACTCCGTAGACTGTCCCCTACAAGAAGACACGAACTGGTGCCGGGTTCTAACACTGCTTCTGACATCCCCAAATAACCTTTTAAACACCCATATTCACACCTTCCTTTGCCCTAGGTGTAAACGTTGGACCAGCACCTCCATCATCATACAATCATTGTTCCCTGAAAAACTCTCAACTGTCTTGAAAGTTATGATTCCAAGTTCAATTTTTTAAAAACTGTTCTTATATCGTGATCACAGCTTTACTTGCATGCACCTTTTCAAATATCCATTTAGATACAGCATTTATGTTTGGTGAGGAATTTAAGGGAGTTCGTGTTCCTCAGTCATCACTTCCCTTCTGCTTCATGAGTCCTGTAGCAGCACAGCAATACCCATTCTGTTTCCTTGCCTTGGGATGTATCCTTGCTTGTGCTGCACACTGGCCCGTAGCTACAGTGGGGGATTTCGGGGCCCAGCCTCCCCGACTTTCTGAAGCTGGCATGGCGGTACAGGGGGAGCACTTTGCAGATCTTCCCTCACATATATGTTGTTTTGAAAAACGTTAATTGAAATGCATATATATCAGGAGCATTCTGATTTCCTTCTCCCAGAAGAGAGCGGGTGCAAACCCCACCCACGTTTTTCTCAGCATGCAAGTAACCCTGCCAAGCCAGTCACAACTGCCTGTTAACCAGGGGTGGGTGCGTGGCTAACCGGTGCTGCTATAAACCAACAGCAGCCTTGCACGAAGTGGCACAGAGTTGCCGGAAGTCTAAGTAGATCCCACCTGGAGGATCCGCTTTTCTGACAAGCTTCTAGGCTTTCTTTTATTATGTTAAATAATAAGTAAAAAGCCTGTCCATGCAATGCTTGCGCTGATGCAAAACAGGCACGCCCCTGCTCCACTCTTCTGGAGTGCCTGAATTTACAGTGACTTCACTGTCTGAGCAAATGTCCTCAGCGAAAGGAGACTGCATTAAAAAAAAAAGAATCCCGTGACCCAACAAAGAGAAGGAATGCAAGCTGACTGCATAAGATCACATTACAGGGAGAGCTAACGTAAAAGGCGCGAGGAAAATAAGAGTTCACGAGTAAAGGAAGACTCTTTTCAAAAATGAAACTTAAAAGTCTGTCCGAGCCCCCTCCCAGCCTAGTCCCCACAGCCACCAGCCAACTCCTCCCTTCCCAAACCAGAGGAAGGCGGTTCTTTCTCTCCCCACCCCCACCGCTCCTCATCCCGGCAGCAACCTCCAGAGCGTCTTTTCTACATTGGGGGAAGGCGACCACACAGGCACAAGATTTCCAAGCTCAAGGTAGGCAAAGTTGATGGCCAAGGGAGGGAGCAGTGGTGCAGAGAGTAAATGCCTGCTTTAACAACACTCAAGCAGCCACTATGGCTGTTCGAGACCCACCACGGTCGAGGCAAGCTCTCGAACCTAGTCCTAGCTCCCGCCAACCCAGCGGTTCGAAAGCAAAACGTAAAATCTTAATGCAAGTAGATAAATGGGTACCCACCCTTAGAAGGGTGGGGGGCACCCTTCTCCTTCGATGAGGTGTGTGGATGGCAACGGCGGAAATGGCGTCGGCGGCAAAGGCGGACCACCGGTGGTAAATGCGACCTGGCGTGGTGATGCGGCGGTGGCAGCAAGCAACAGCAGAGGAGTGACCCCTGGTGGCCAGTGGCGGGAACAACGATCGGCTGTCGCACAGTGAAAAAAGGCATGCGGTGACGTCATCCCCAGGCGCAGCGGGGCCGATAGGACGCAGCCGGGGCCGGGGAAGAACATAGACTGCGACCAAGCGCGAGAAGAAACAGCAGAAAGGCAGCAGACAACCGGGAATGAAGCCAGCCGAAAGACATCAGCCTCCACCAGGGTGCCGGTAGGCTGTCACACCTTCCCCCCCCCGAATAATGTGGCCCTAGTCAGGATATTCAATTGTGATTAGCACTTTCACTATGTAAACCGCCCAGAGACCCCCAAGGGGGTTAGGGCGGTATATCAAATCGAATAAATAAATAAATAAATATAAATAAAAGTGGAGAGCTGAGAAGCTGGTAATTAAACTACTTTTAACCGAATTAGCCAGTGCCCCCAAAGGAATTAAAATGCCCCCTGAGTTAGAAATTTCTGGCTACGGGCCTGGCTGCAACCTGTGAAAGGAGAGATTTCAGCTAGGAGTGAGCCTTGAAAGCCCCAAGGAGCAGCCAGCAAATGGGGAGAATATGGAGGAGGAGGAAGAACCAGGTCCAAAAACCCAGTGTTTAAGAGTCAGAATCATATCTTTTTTTTAAAAAAAATAACCTTTTAAAAAATGTTCTCAAAAGAAAGTTGGGATACTGAAGGATAAAGGGGTTAGAGGAAATGGATTCATCAAATTTTTTTAAATATCATAAATAGGTACATACAGCAAGGAGGGTCAGCTATATTGTTAAAAATACATTTTTCAAATATAGGAGCAGATAATACAACATCATCATTACAGTATTCAAGAATATTTTCTCTCTGAAAGACTAAACAAGATGTTTCAAGATATTCAACAAAGATCTAATAAAAATAAAAAGGTTACATCTTAGGATTAAGATAAGATTTTACAATAAGTTTGAGCCTTCATTATAGCCTACATGTTATCTTAATCATTTATCATATTGTAAGTCATATTGAGCGGTGGCTCAAGTGGTTAAGACGCTGAACTGCAGGCTGTGGAAGGTCAGTAGTTCAGCGGTTCAAGACCCGGGTGCCGCAAGACAGGGTGAGCTCCTGTCTCCAGTTCCAGCTCCTGCCAACCTAGCAGATCGAAAGCAAGAAATTGCAAGTAGATAAATAGGTACCACTTCGGTGGGAAGGTAACAGCGTTCCGTGCGCCTTGGTGTTTAGTCATGCCGGCCACATGACCACGGAAACGTCTTCGGACAGCGCTGGCTCTTCGGCTTTGAAACGGAGATGAGCGCCGCAACCCTAGAGTCGGATTCGACTGGCTTTCGAGCAAGGGAACCTTTACCTTTACCTTTTTAAGTCTTATTTTTACTAAATATTTTAAATACTTAATAAAGTATTTAGTGAAAAATTAAAGCTATAATCAATGTTCACAACTTTTATATAATATTCAAGAAACGTAACTATTCCCGTAATATGAATAACTAGCAGTAAAGCCCGTTGTGAAAGCAATACAACGAGATCTAGAAAGAGGCTCTGGGGCAGTGCTCTGGCTTTGGGCAAACAGTGTCAATTTGCTGTGGTGACCTCAGCAGGGTATAATGACAGAGTCCACTGTTTTCTCCAGAGGAACTGATCTCTGCTACCTAAAGAGCAGTTGTAATTGTGACCTCAGCAGGGTATAATGACAGAGTCCACTGTTTTCTCCAGAGGAACTGATCTCTGCTACCTGAAGAGCAGTTGTAATTGTGAGTAATCTGTAGCCCTCACCTGGAGATTGGCAACAATTGTTACCCAGGACAAAATGGCTGGTTTGGAGGGTGGGAGGCTTTCGCCTCCCGCCGGCCCAGGAGTGGGTTCCCAGCTAGCTATCAACCTACCATTATCTGCCCCTTTGACTTCAGCTGACTTCTGCCCTCCCTTCTGCAGAGCAGTTGTAATACTGAGTGCTCTCCAGCCCTTACCTGGAGATTGGCAACAATGGTTCCCTATGTGAGACTGACTGGTTTGGAGGGTGGAGTCTATGACAGTGTACCTGTCTGAGGTCCCATCCCTCCTCAAACCTCACCCTCTTCAGGCTCCATCCCTCATGTCTCCAGGAATTTCCCATCTGGAGTTGGCAACCCTATCAGGACTGGCCCCAATGTGTTTTCTCCCAAAGGCCAAAGTAGGTGACAGGACCAAGCTTAGTTGCCTACCAACAGGCACTGAGGGGAATGTAGGGTTGCCAGCTCTAAGGAGGGAAATACCTGGAGGTTTTGGGGGTGGATTCTGAAGAGGGCCGGGCAACGGAGGCATCGGCCTTCCGTCGCCCGCCTTGCCCCCCCAATCTTGGCCCGGGC
>NW_015173678.1:965461-989884 GCF_001447785.1 Gekko japonicus | reverse complement strand
CCCACCCACTCCAGGGCCGGCGACTGGAGGTGCAAGCCTCCGGCTGCCGGGTCCGTTTCCACCCCCCCACTCCAGGACCGGAGACCGGAGGCAGAAGCCTCCGGTCGCCCGCTTCCTTCCCCTCCCTCACCACCCACTCCCAACAGGCACTGAGGGGAATGTAGGGTTGCCAGCTCTAAGGAGGGAAATACCTGGAGGTTTGGGGGGTGGATTCTGTAGAGGGCAGCATTGGGCATGGGGGGGCGGAAGGACTCAGCAGGTATAATGTCATAGGGTCTACCCTCCAAAGCATCCATTTTCTCCAGGGGAACTGATCTCTGTCATCTGGAGATCAATTGTAGCAGTGGGAGATCTCCAGGTCCCACCTGGAGATTGGCAACCCTAGGGGGAAGTCAGCTGCACAGCAGGGGGTTGAAGAGAATGGTTTGATGGCTGCTGGGCCAAGATTGGCAACAATAGTTCCCCAGGAGCCCCATCGTAAATGCACCAAACAATTCCTAAAGATTTTCCAAAACACTACTCTGTTGATAAATTGCAACACTTTAAAGTAGCACCAAAGCTTTAAGATCTCTCCAGCTGTCACCTGGAGACTGGCAACAGCTTGTCTGGAGTGTGGGCAGTATGGCATTGTATCTGTCTTGAGGTCCCCCTCTTCCTCCTCCTCCTCAGATCCCACCCTCAGCAGGCTTCATCCCTAAAATATCCTGGAAGTTTCCAACCTGGGGTTGGCAACCCTATGTCCTGGAGTTCCAACCTGGAGTTGGCAACCATCAGCCAACCTTTATCTGCCTGTCTGTCTTAAGTTTTACAAACCCCCCCTCCCCACAGCCTCTGCCTAGGGAGCAGCTGACATCATTCTCCTCTCCCAACTGAAAATTCCAACTGCCTTGCGAGGGGGGTGTGTGAGTTTGAGGTGTGGAATGGAGCATGGTCCAATCAGCTTCCATATGCAAATGACCTTGGAATGCTGGGCGGGACTGCACAAAGCAGCCAGTCAACTCAGCCAGTGTCTTCTGAGTGGCAGTTTTTCCGGCCTAACACTAAAGGCAGGCATTTTAGAACTTTGGCACCCACTATTCAATTATATATAAGGAGAGATAAGCTTGCCATTTCTGCTGATATTCTTTCACTGGTCTTTTGTTTACATAGTTAGTTTTGCCATTATTGCACATTCAGCTAGTTTTTATTTCCAAATCTCTATCTTTGGACATTCTTCTGTCTTCCATTTCATTGCAAATGTTACTCTGGCATCTATTAGCATGTATCTAAATAAATCTTATGAAGTTCTTTCTATGTTGTCTGGCAGAATTCCCAGTAGCATAGTCTCAGGTTAATCGGAAATTTAATTTTTAATTTAAATTTTTTCCCCTCATGTATATTTTTCCAGTATCTCTTTGTCTTGATCCAGGTCCATCACATATGGTAAAAAAATGCCTTCTATTTCCTTACATTTCCAGCAGGACCTTTTGGGAATTCTTATCCTTTCAATATCTTTTGGAGTGACATACCATCAATAAAATATCTTATACCAATTTTCGCTTAATGCTTGGCAGGCTGTGAATTTGATGTCCTTAATCCATAGGTTTTCCAAGCACTGAAATGGAATTTTCTCACCAAGATTTCGCATTCATTTAATCATGCATGATTTTACTTGTTCTTCCTCAGTATCTAATTGAAGCAATAATTTGTAGATTCATCCTAATAGATGATCTTTAGATTGTAAAACAATATTTTCAAATCCTGTCAAATCTTTTATGACACCTCTTTTTATACATGTCTCCTTCCCTCCTTTAATTTCTTGCTATGACTTAATCTCTCCTTGTGGATTTATCATATTACCATAGGTTATAAAGTCATTGTTTTTCCTTATGTGCTTGTCATAATAAGCATTGGTGACATTGCTGGAGGAATTGAGGGACTGATTCTTCTTTTTAGCATTTCCCATATTTAAAATACTTTAAAATATAAAATAAGATCGCTTATCTTTTGTCTTGAGTTATATTTTTTGATATTGATTTTTTAGTCCACAGATAACTATGTAGTCCGTCATCAAGATTTGATGATTCTAATTTTATTAGTGTTTCATTTGGGTTTCTAAACCAATCCGATATCCAAACTAACCCAGCCGCTTGATAGTATAATTTGATATTAGGTATAGCCAGGCCAACACTTTTCTTCTCATCTTGTAGTACTTTAAATCTTATTCTTGGCTTCTTGCCACCCCATATAAACTTATTTATTTGTTTTTGCCAGTCACTCAAAGTCTTTTCCAGAATTGAGATTGGAATCATCTACAATAAAAAGTTTAGTTTTGGTAATACGTTCATTTTTATAGCAGAAATCCTTCCTAGCCAGGATAGTTTTCGTTTAGACCATCTTTCAAGATCTTTTTGTGTTTTTCACCAGACTGTCATATATGTATCCTTGAATAATGTATCGTTTTGTTCTGTAAGATACATTCCTAAATATGTGACTGGGTTTTTTTTGTTACATCGCATCCTGAATTTTTAAAAATCTTTTCCTCATCTTGATTTGCTAAAAAATGTAATATAATTTTAGGTTTTTTCCTGTTGATTTTATAACCAGAAAAGGATCCAAACTTATTGATTTGTTCCATTGATTTGACTTGCTGCAATGATAACTGGGGATTTGAAATTGTAAGGACCACATCGTCAGCATAGCTCTTTAATTTAAACTCCTCTCCATCTACTTTGAGTCCTTCAATTTTAGGATCTTGTCTTATCTTAGAAGCAAAAAAGTTCCTTCACAAGTATAAAAAGAAGTGGAGACAGTGAGCATCCTTGACAGGTTCCTTTTTCTATTTTAAATCCATTAGTTAAAACCCCATTGATTAGAATCATTGTGTGTTGTTTGGCATAAATGTTCTGTATCCAGTTCAAAAATCTGGAACCACATTTAAAATATTGCAGTGTTTTTTGTAGAAAAAACCAATACATTATCAAAGGCTTTTTCAGCATCTAAAAACAAAAAAGCTATTTTTTCACCCTTATTTTTTACAAATTCTATTGCATCAACAACAAAGTGGACATTGTCTTTCATGTATCTTTTTGGTACAAAACCGGTCTGGTCAGGGTGAATTAATTTGGAAATACATTTTCTTAATCTGTCAGCCATAAATCAGGTAAAAATTTTATAGTCCACATTTAACAATGAGATAGGCCTATATGATTGTGGTAGCACAGGGTCATTATTTTCTTTATGTATTAATATGAGCCTCTTGCCAAGATGATGGTAATATATTATTTTCGTGTATATCATTCTTCACTTTTTGTAGTGGCAGGATCATTTTCTCTTCAAAACTTTTATAGTAAATAGCTAGTTCTGTTGCCTTGTCTTTTTCAATTTCTTGATGGCTTGTGAAATCTCTTGAAAGGAGATGCTTTGATCCAGAATTTCTCTATCTTCATTGGAGAATCTGCTAATTGGGGCATCTTTTATATATTCACCTATTCTAGTTGCAGTTCAAGCATCTTTTTTATAAAGTCTAAAAAAGAGTTCAAATTATTCTTGAATTTCTTTCTCTGCATAGGTAATGCCATCTTTTTTCTGTATGCCAATTATTTTTCTCCTTTCAGTCTTTTTATGTAAACAGTAAGAACATAAGAACATAAGAGATGCCAATGTTGGATCAGGCCAAAGGCCCATCCAGTCCAACACTCTGTATCACACAGTGGCCAAAAATACCAGTGCCATCAGGAGGTCCACCAGTGGGGCCAGGACATTAGAAGCCCTCCCACTGTTGACCCCCCCCCCAAGCACCAAGATGACAGAGCATCACTTGCCCCAGAGTCCCTATCTATACCTTGTGGCTAATAGCCACTGATGGACCTCTGCTCCATATGCTTATCTAATTCCCTTTTGAAGCCGTCCATGCTTGTAGCCGCCACCACTTCCTGTGGCAGTGAATTCCAAGTGTTAATCACTCTTTGGGTGAAGAAGTACTTCCTTTTATCTGTTCTAACCCGACCGCTCAGCAATTTCATGGAGTGCCCACGAGTTCTTGTATTGTGAGAAAGGGAGAAAAGTACCTCTTTCTCTACCTGCTCTTTCCCATGCATAATCTTATAAACCTCAATCATGTCACCCCTCAGTCTTCGTTTCTCCAAGCTAAAGAGCCCTAAGCGCCTCAACCTTTCCTCATAGGGAAAGTGTTCCAACCCTTTTATCATTCGAGTTGCCCTTTTCTGCACTTTTTCCAAAGCTATAATATCCTTTTTAAGGTGTGGTGACCAGAATTGCACACAGTATTCCAGATGAGGTCGCACCATTGATTTATATAGGGGCATTATGATATTGGCTGATCTGTTTACAATACCCTTCCTAATAATCCCCAGCATAGCATTGGCCTTCTTTATTGCAGTCACACACTGTCTCGACATTTTCAGTGAGTTATCTACTACAACTCCAAGATCTCTCTCTTGATCAGTCTCTGCCAGTTCAGACCCCATCAACGTGTATTTATATTTAGGATTTTTGGCTCCAATGTGCATCACCTTGCACTTGGCCACATTGAACCCCATTTGCCATGTTGACGCCCACTCGCCCATCTTTGACAGATCCCTTTGGAGTGCCTCACAATCCTCACTGGTTTTCACCACCCTGAACAACTTCGTATCATCCGCAAATTTAGCCACTTCACTGCTTACTCCCAACTCCAAATCATTAATGAACAAGTTAAAAAGCAGTGGACCAAGTACTGATCCCTGTGGTACCCCACTGCTTACACCCCTCCACTGGGAGAACTGCCCATTTATACTCACTCTCTGTTTTCTATTAATTAGCCAGTTTTTGATCCATAAAAGGACTTGTCCTTTTATCCCATGATTTTTGAGCTTGCTTAGGAGCCTTTGATGAGGAACTTTATCAAAAGCTTTCTGGAAGTCAAGGTAAACAATATCTATTGGATCCCCCTTGTCCACATGTTTGTTCACCCCCTCAAAGAACATTAACAGGTTAGTGAGACAAGATCTTCCCTTACAGAACCCATGTTGAGTCTGCCTCAATAGGTTTTGTTCATCTATGTGCCTACTAATTCTTTCCTTAATAATGGTTTCCACCAATTTACCCGGTATCGACGTCAGACTGACAGGCCTGTAATTTCCCGGATCTCCTCTGGAACCCTTTTTAAAGATGGGAGTGACATTAGCTACCTTCCAGTCCTCAGGAATGGAGGCTGATTTTAAGGAGAGATTACATATTTTTGTCAGGAGATCCACAAGTTCACAATTGAGTTCTTTCAGAACTCTTGGATGTATGCCATCTGGGCCTGGTGATTTATCAGTTTTTAAGTTGTTTATCAGTTTTAGGACCTCCTCTCTCGTCACCTCAATCTGACTCAGGTCTTTCAACACCCCTCCCGAACTCAGCGGCTCTGGAGTGGGCAAGCACCTCTCATCTTCCACAGTGAAGACGGAGGCAAAAAATGCATTTAGCTTCTCAGCCATTTCCCTATCATCCTTCAGTACTCCTTTTACCCCTTGGTCATCCAAGGGCCCCACTGCCTCCCTGGCTGGTTTCCTGTTTCTAATGTATTTGAAGAAAGTTTTATTGTTGGTCTTTACATTTTTTGCTATATGCTCCTCATATTCCCTTTTTGCATGCCTGACCACAGACTTGCATTTTATTTGCCATAGCCTGTGTTCTGTTTTATCAGCCTCACTGTGACTAGCTTTCCACCGCTTAAAGGAATCCTTTTTACCTTTTACAGCTTCCATTACTTTGTTTGTTAACCATGTAGGCTTTTTCTTATACCTGTTTGTGCCTTTCCTAACCTGCGGAATATATTTTATTTGAGCTTCTAGAATTGTAGTTTTAAACAGTTTCCAAGCTTCCCCAATGGTTTTGACCCTTTCTACTTTTCCCTTCAGTTTCCTCCCCACATGTCCCCTCATATCAGAAAAATTACCCCTTTTAAAGTTAAAAGTGGTTGTGTGAGTCTTTTTGGCCAATTCCCTATTTGTACAAATGTTGAACTCAACAACATTATGATCACTGTTCCCAAGCGGTGCAATCACTTTTACATCTCTCACCAGGTCTTGAGTGTTACTTAGGACCAAATCAAGGATCGCCTCTCCCCTGGTAGGTTCCATGACCATCTGCTCCATAGCACAGTCATTTAGAGTGTCTAGAAACTCAATCTCTTTCTCTCGACTAGAACACATATTGACCCAATCAATGTGTGGGTAGTTAAAATCACCTATTACGACACAGTGTTTTTGTCTAGCTGCTATCTTTAATTCATTCATCATTTTATAATCCTCCTCTATCTTTTGATCCGGTGGGCGATAACAAACTCCCAGTGTTAAGTTTCCTTTTGGCCCCCCTATTTCAACCCACAGAACTTCAAGAAGCGAATCCAATTCTCTTAGCCTCTCGATCTTTCTGGACTTTATACCCTCTCTGACATACAGAGCCACCCCACCTCCAACCCTTCCCCCCCTATCCTTCCGATATAATATATAACCGGGAATCACCGTATCCCACTGATTTTCCTCATCCCACCAAGTTTCTGAAATACCCACAATGTCTATTTTTCCCTCTGACACCAAGCACTCCAACTCTCCGATTTTACCTCGGACACTTCGAGCATTTGTATAGAAACAGCTGTAATTTCCCATACTGGTTAAGCCTGCCACCTTCCTCTTGCTATCTCGAGACCTTGTCAGGCAGTCCATGTCACTAGCTATGTTCTCAGTGGACAATTTCAATCCACCTCCCTGTAGAAAAGCAACAGGTACCCCCTCATCTCTCTGAGATGAGCCAACCCGAACCAGAGACTTTTCATCTCCTGTCGGCTTTCCCCCAATATTCAGTTTAAAAACTGCTCTGCCACCTTTTTGATTTTAAGCGCCAGCAGCCTGGTTCCTTCTCGGGACAAGTGGAGACCGTCTCGCCTGTACAGCTCCCTCTTGTTCCAAAAAGAATCCCAGTGCCTAACAAACCCGAACCCTTCCCCCCTACACCATCGTCTCATCTACGCATTGAGACTCCTGATCTGTGCCTGTCTCTCCGGCCCTGCGCGTGGAACAGGTAGCACTTCTGAGAAGGCTACCTTGGAGGTCCTGGCCTTGAGTCTCCTGCCCAGCAGCCTAAATTTCTCCTCCAGGACCTCACGACTGCATTTCCCCACATCGTTGGTGCCGACATGCACCACAACCACTGGCTCCTCCCCAGCACTATCTACCAGCCTAGCTAAAACACGCGTAATGTCCGCTACCTTTGCACCAGGTAGTGCAACAGTGTGCAAAGTATCTTCCTGGTTTATTTGCAACTGATTTCTTTGTTTTCTTCAAAGATTTTATATTGACCTTCTAACATCTGAATTCTGTCAGTTATTTCTTTAATTTGTTCCAATTTTCCCCTCTTTTTCTTAGAAGCAATCACAATTAACTTTCCTTTCATATATACTTTACTTGCTTCCCAGATATCTGCCATTGAGAAATCTTCTATAATATTTAATTTAAAGAATTCCTATATATCCTGTTCACAATTTTTAAAAAATATCTTCCTGTTACCAGAGATTCATTCTCCATCTTCTTCTTATAAACATTTCTCTTTGCCATGTGACCAGTTGTGGATTGTGATCACCAACTGTCTTTAGTTGGATTTTGATGGATCTCAAATTTGAGTATGTCTGGTGTCTCTTGAGTTAGGATTAAGGGTTCTCCACAAATCTTCTAAATGTAACATTTGCATATAATTAAGGTAGTTTACCTCCTTTGGATTTTTTAGATTTATCCTTTTTTTAATCTAATACTCCATTCATGTCACCAAAAATTAAAATTTCTCCTTCTTGGAAGTCCAGAAATGTTTGAAAGGATTTTTCGTAAAAATTTTCTTTTGCATTAATGGAGCATAAATTGATGCCAATGTAAAAAGTTTATCTTCGGGAGATCTTATTTTTAAAAGACTATATCTTTCTTCAGGGTCCTATAACTCTTCTGTTACAGTTAAGCATTGGTCACTTATATAGATCACAACACCTTTTATTTTCTCATACCTGAAGCTGTATAAGCTTTGCCCAACTTTTTGTTGTTTAAAATTTTCTCATGCTCCTTTTTAACATGAATTTCTTGCATACGGATTATAGATAAATTTTGTTTAGTTAACCACTTAAATGTCTTAAGATTGTTTTGAAAGGGAATTTAAGCCATTGAGATTTAGTGATAAAACCTTCATTGTATCCATTTTTATCAGAAAGCTGCAGCTTGGTCAAGCCTGTCTTCTTCCTTATTCGGAACTTCTTTTCCCTTTCCTGATTCTTCCAGTTCCTCCAGTACTTTCCCAGTCAATTCTTTTGCTATAAGATTGACCTGTTCTATTTCGAGATTATTCTTCTGCCTGTGGATAGTGAAACTTCCAAAGCAAATGGGATTCTCCAGCGATATCTTATTCCTTTCTTTTGTAAAAATTTGCCTGAGAAAATCAAAATCTTTTCTTCATACAGATGCAGGTAGATCTTGAAATATTTATACTTCTTTATCAGAAACTACAAGTGGGGAATCTCTTTGCTTATTCAATATTGTGTCTCTTGTTTTCTTGTGTGTAAATATGACCAATATATCTTGGGGCAATAAATTCTCAGAAGCAAATCTTGAATTAACTTTATATATTTGATCAATATCAGGAAAATCTCCTTGAATCTCTAAATAATCCTGTAGAAGCTTTAAAAAGTTGTCTTCTAGGTCTGTATTGCCAAAGTCGTCTGGTGCCTCTCTAAAACATAGATTACAATTTCTGCAGTGCTCCTCCAACCCTCAATCTTCTGGTCAGCTATTTCTTGAAGTATATCTTGTGCTTGCTGCTGCAATTCTATTTGTGTTTCTCCTTAATTTTGCCAATTTCTTCAGTATGTTCTTGGAGTTCAGTTTTGATTTCTGCAAGTCCTGTTTTTAATTTGCTGTTTGAGGCTTGCAGTTTCTTGTTTAATTTCTTGTTTAATTTTTTCTTGTGTATTTTGCTCAGATTAGGGTATTTGAAGAGTAACAGTTTGCATCTGTTGAGTAACTATTTGCATTTGTTCAGAAAATGTCTCTGAAAGTCTCTCCATATAGTCTATGATGTCAAAATCATCATCATCTTGTTGTTTCTTTTCTTCTCCTTCAGACAAGTAGCCGCCATTCTATGTTTTCTAAACCTTTTTCTTCCTTCAAATATATCATGCATTTTTTTCATTTATACATTTACAGATTCAACTTAGTCATTTTCAACTTAAAAACAAGTATTTCAACAAAACATATTTCACTTCTTATACTTTCAAATATTAATTGATTTATATTATAAATAGCCAACCATGTAAACTAAAGTCTATACCACTAATATGTTAATTATATTAAAAGGAAAAATTGGAAAAACCAGATTTAATCTAGTATTAACACAAAAGAAAAGGCTCAATATTACTACTTTATTCAATAAATGAATATAGATTAACACGGAAGAAAATGAAAAAATTTGGTGTTATTGTTAGTTTAGTTAGTATAGGTAAATGTTTTGAATTCAAAACAAAAAATATTGCAAAAAATATGTTAAATATTAGTATGTTTTAGTAAAGAGAATAGGTATACATTTTTCCATCCATTAATTGTGAAGGGAAGAGAGAGCAAAATGCAGTTGAAACTTTGACCAGTAGGTGTCTTCAGAATACATTAATTTATCAGTTCATGCAGTATCTTGTTTACAGTGCTTGCTTTGGCAGAGAGTCAAAACTATTTTCCCAGAGAAATTGTAGAAGAGCAAGAGGTAAAATAAAGAAAAAGTTCAATTTACTCCTTATCTGATCTTAATCTACTCCAGAAAAATATCCGATCAGCACAAGTAGTACTTAAGTATTATATAAATATAATGCTGCATCCACTGAGAAGGGGGGAACCCTTAAAAGGAGGGAGGAAACCTCACAGGTCCTGCGGGTGAGGGATCGTCGTGGCATATTCCATGGCTGGGCTGCCCGGGTGCGAGCCACTTACAATGGGCTATGCCCCGGGGGCCAGGTGCATTGCCCATCTTACGGCAAGGGTGGGGTTTTAGTGACCCCAGGCTTGACCATGCTGCTTCATACTGTTAGCCAGGGGTCATTTGGGGGGGGGACGCGGGGGGACGCCATCCCCCCGGGTGAGGTGCGGGAGGGCGGGGCCTGGAGCTCCCTGCTGGTGCCTACTGGAGGTCGCCGCCGGCTGTGGGGAGGACACACTTCCGGTGATGTCAGGGGGTGTGGCATATGCTAATGAGTTATGCTAATGAGTCCCCCTAGCTCTTTTTCTACGAAATGACCCCTTCTGTTAGCCCTTGCCATTGTTTTGTTAATAAAGTGGCCTTTAGTTTCCCAACTACTGTTGTCTGACTCTTTCTTCCGTCTATGGGGGGGAATACATTTCTGAGAACCAATCCCTTGAAACCACATATTGAACAAATGTGTTTCTTCAAATTGTGCTTGTGTTTATTTTTACAGGATGAAAGGTCCAAGTTTCCCACCAGCATGTCCTATACTGCTTGAACAAGAATTTTAATGTTCTTTTCCTTTATAGCTTTTTTTGACAACAGATTGCTGGGCAGGAGGGAGAACAGTGACCGGGTTTGCTTTGCTCATTCTAATTCCTGATCTTCCTAGCAGGGAACCCCTGCTTTCCAACCCAATGTGAAATTAATTAAATTGTAATGACTTATGAGTGATATTCTTTTATGTTCGCAGAAAAACATACTGAAACAGAATTCTCCACAAAATAGTCACTCCAACCCTCTCCTCCTGCAGCGGCCATGCTTACTAGTGTTGGATGCTAAAAATAGAACTAGGCCAGTGGCAGGAAGGCTCACTAGAGAGCTGATAAACATAACTCCTCCTTGAAAAGTAAATGGAGGGAGGGGGGGAACATTTGCTAACATCCATTCTAGCCCATTCCTTCAGGGTCCACATGGCCCTACAGGCCTTTTCAATCTATCCAGTATCATTTATTCAGTAATCAGCAATTCCGTACCTTTCAGACAAGCTTCCATTTAGATAAATGTATCTATCAGCTCGCTGGCTTAAAGAAACAAACCTACTCCTACTTCTCTCTAAGGAAGGTTTCAAACATTGGTGGGCACCCAGCTGTTGTGTAAATAAGCATCACCTCACACAGCCTCATTAATTTTACATCCACTCAGAATCTTGCTCCTAGTTTCTGTTTGGAAGGATCCATCCAGCTACAAGCAGGGCAAAAAGTTGCAGTGTCAGGAAGCATACTCATTTGCTTGCATTTTGCCCACCACCTATTTGTGCATGCAGAAAAAACCTTGAGATGCTCACTGCTTCCCTTTCATTGGCACCATGTTAACACAATAGTCCTGTTGGATGTCCATTTTGCATTAGACCAGGGAACGTGTTTCATAGTAAAATCCCCTTCCTCAGCACAGTGAGAAATTCATTCTACAAGGCAACATTTTATTTGCAATAGCAACACTTTCCCAACACAAAATTCTAAACAGGAAGAGAGATATTGAGCTCTTCTACATGTCATCTGTTTTAGCAGAACACTCAATAGGGAAATTTTGGGAAAGATATGCCATGACTAAGAAAAAAACACTAGAAGCATCCATCATCTTGTCTTATAATAAGTGAGAGAAGAGCAAATATTCTTGCAATTCTAGACTGCCAGAAATGTCCACATCACAAATTACTGCTCTTCACTGTGTCCCCACACCTTAAACTCTCCCTCCTCTGTCTTTGCATCCTTGAAGCCTTTACATATCCATAGTAACTTGTAACTTCACAATGAACTAAATAGCTCATAGATGGAATCCTTCAAATGAACCAACAGCTAACTAGAACCAAGCCTTACAATTGGAACAAGAAGTAACATGATAATTTGGCAAATTCTGAGCCAAACTAGACATGATAGTACCCACAGGAAACAGTGTTCCAGCAACTGAAAAGACACAGGAGAGGGACAATATCACTTGGCCCTGCTGCTCTGTGGGCCCTATCAATATTAGGCCCTCACAGTATTTTCCAGTGGCCAACGTCAACCTTAAAATGGCATCAACGCCCACAGGTCAGACCCATGAATTCCATAACATCTAGTTTGGCCCTCTGATACCTAAAAGTGGCAGATCAAGCCTTATTTGGGTGTCCATTGTTGACACTTCTCAGAAGTATTAATAAAGCTTTGCTTACCTCTGTGATGTGTGGTGTGGGGTTAAATCCACAGAGATTGCATACAACATTATTGCATTCTGTGCATTTCTGGTAATTGGAATGATCCTTGGAGCCCACATTGAGTGCGGTTTTACAGAGAGGGCAAGCAGCTGCTGGAAGTGAAGGTTCCTGCTCACTTGGCTTTGCTTTAGCAATCTGGGGTTTGGTTTCTTTGCCAGGCAAAGACTTTTCTCCTTCAGCTTCTTTGACAGTGGGGGTGCCTTCCACTTTGGGTTGCTCAGGCTTTTCCGGCATAGAAGGCCTGATATTTCTTTTCACAGGATTTGCTTTTGGAGATAATTGAGCCTGCTGGACATCTTTCTGGGAAGGCGGCTGGGCTGGGGAAGGGAATTGCTTTGATGGGGGCCCAGATGGAAGACCTGACGACTGAGCCCCTGGCTGCCCTCCTGTGGAGATTAAACTGGAAGCCTGGCTGAAAATGGAAACCCCAAATCCAAAGAGCTTCCCAGTCATGGTTTCTTGAGAGGTTGTCACCTGTGGCTTTGGGGCATCAGTGATATCTCCTACAGTAAGACTGAAGTGCTGAGATGGCTCTGGCATCATCTGTGGCTGCTGGGAAGGAGCTTGTGGCTGAGATGGAGCAGGCTTTTGACCTGCGGGAGTCTGCCGCCCTTTGAGATCCCGCTGGGCATCTGGCTGAGGGTTCACATGTGGTAGTGTTTTCTTAAAACTTTCTTTTGTTTCCACAATTTCAGCTTCCATTTGAGCTTTAACATCCAGACTAGGCCCAGGCTGAGAAACAGCTTTGGGGTCAGGGTTCTGCTGAGACAACTGTGGCAAGGTTTCGAAATCCGCAGGGGCTGCATGTTGAACTGGCTTGGCAGTCTCTAATCTCTGAGGATTCACCTCTTTCGGCTGGGATGATGTTGCCTGGGGAGCAGGGGCATCTTGCTTGGTCTTTGAAGCTACCAGTGTAGGCACAGCACCACCTGTGGGTCTTTGCATTCTTGATTGCTTCTGTTTATCTTCCATCAATGGTGGTTTGGCCTGGCTGGATTTAGGTGGGGTTTCCACAGGTTGAACTTTGGCCACTGGAGTTTTCAACGGAGTTGGTGGCTTTTGGGGTTCTGGTGACTTAGTCAGGCTCGGCTTCTGCAGCTGGAAAGGTGGTTTGGCTGCTGAGGGTGGAGCAGGAATCTTCTGCTTCGGTGAGGAGAGCTGTGGTCCAGGCCCGTGAACTGGTGCGAAGTCACCACCTAACGCTCTTTGCATCTGGCAGTTTAAGCAGAGCCATTCTTTAACCTGAATGAACAACAGAAGTTTAATTAGGTAGAATTAAATAATGAATGCTGAAAATACCAGAACTTCATATTCCAAAAAGGAGCTGTGTCACTTCATCAAACCCACCTTTTGTTCCCAAGTGTACTTCAACAAGAAGATTACTCCCTTTGGGGGTGGGGGGAAACATAACCAATACTGTTGTATTGTTCCACATTAGCTTATCTATTTATTAGATATCTACTATTTTAACAAAAGTTTTTGCAAACAATCATTTAAAGACAAAAAAACAAACTGGAAGTTTGAACAAATGTTCTGAAGTGGTCCAAATGTCTCAAAATGTCTTGCACGGTAGCATGTACATGTTATTCATCTGATTATCTGATTCAGCCCCAACTGTCTACATCAAGCAAGGCAATGTTGACATAGGTAAGAGAATAACTTCTCAATGAATTGTCACCTTCTTTGTGTATCTCACCACTTGCTGGACATCCAAAACTATGTACTAACAGATTCATTTAGATTTAACTGAGAATATGTCAAAAAGTAAAACTTTCTATGCCCACCTCAGTCCCTCAGCTAGGATTGCCACACATGGCCTGGTACCCAGTGGGAGATGAGGGGAGGCAGGGCCTTACTGCGGGGGGGGGGGGGAATCAATATTTGTCATTGTGTGATGTCATCCCTCCGGTGTGACCTGGAACCTCTGGCATTGTGCTAGGATGAGCTGGAATTCATTTCAAAACTCTATGGATTTTCTGCACAAGTACTAGAGCATCTCCCCAGTGTAAAGATGGTGTTTTTGAGTCATGCTGGAAATGATGTCATTGAATGGTAATAGGGTTGCCAAGTCAGAAACTTACCGGAGCGGGGGTCTCCCGGTTGGCGTCTGGAGTGTGTGCGCGCTGCATCCACGTCACCCAGAAGTGACGCGGGTATGCCGGGCACCCTGGGGGCAGGGCCAGGACCATCCGAGGGAAAACCATAGAGCCCGGCATACCCCCAACGTGCCCGGCGTACCTGCGTCACTTCCGAGTGACATGCATGTGGGGGTGGAGTTCCCTCCGGGGCCCGATCGGGCGGCGGCGGGGAACGGGCCTCTGGGGCGGGACTTGGCAAGCCTAAATGGTAATGAAGATTGCTGTGTCCTCCCACCACTTTGCCAGCCTGCTTCTGTCTGCCAACCAGATAAGCATCAGTAGGCACCATCAACAATTACTAGGAATTTGTCCACCATTAGTGGGTACCTGGTAAGCCTTCCCTCAGCTGGAGCAAACAGTCTATTGGCTGAATCACAGGATGGCCATTGCTGAACTGGTGGCAACAACAGCTGAGATGTGTGTTGGCTGCAGCTATGTATCTGTTGTGATGCTGGACCGGGCTCGGCTATTTTGGACATTCATCAAACCTGACATTCTCATATTCATAATATTACAAAATATTCATTGTAATATATAGTTATTGTACCTTTCAACAAATTAGGTAAGCTAAAGTGTGTGCATGTGTGTATGCATGCAAATGTAAATGTTCCAAAATATGGGAGAGTTCCCTGTGATTTTTTTTTGGGGGGGAGGGATAAACTTTGGGGCAAACTAAATATCTGCAATACCCAGGTTTTTTTCCAAACCAAATCCTATTTTACTGCCTTAACAATGTAAAATGCCTCATTCATATCTTAAACACATAAAACTGCACTACTTTGTACGCACTTATGCAAGTTCAAAGTATGAATGCCTTAGCTTTGTTCACTGCAAAATTCTATACTTTCTATTTCTCTGGTGTGCGCCAGTTTGGTGTAATGGTTAAGTGTGTGGACTTTAATCTGGGAGAACCAGGTTTGATTCCCCACTCCTCCACTTGCAACTGCTGGATGACCTTGGGCAAGCCATAGTCCTGTCAGAGTTGTTCTCTCAAGGACAGCTCTGGAAAGAGCTCTCTCAGCCCCACCTACCTCACAGGGTGTCTGTTGTGGGAAGGGGAAGGAAAGGGAGTTTGTAAACCGCTCTGAGATTCTGAGTGAAGGGCGGGGTATAAGTCCACTCTCTTCTCTTCTGTTGTTGTGAAGGCTACAGGACACCCATACACACCATGGGGATCAGGCTCCAAATACCAGGAGCTTTACAGGTGGTATCATTTACATGCTCCTCTGGCTTATATTCAGAAAATTAATCACTAAAATGGAAAATAAAACCTTTCCCTAGATTCTTAAAACCTATTATGACCCACTCTGACCAGCCCTGTGACTTTGAATCCTCAGGGGCAGAGCCTGAGGAACCAAGGCTGATGGCTGCAGAGGACTAGAGGGACTGATTGATGACCAAGGAGGACCAGAGGGACCACGGAGTGTCCAATACAGCAAAGGTGCCTGCTCACAATGTTCCAGCAGCACAAGAGGCCACCCTGCCAGAGCCTGCAAAAAAGACCTCGCCAGTAGCCCAAGATAGCCACCAGGCTTCTGCTGAGCAGGATGCAAACCCTGACCTATAGTCCCTCAGGGGCCAATCCCACTCTGCAGAAACAACAGCACAAGGCTCCGGCCAAGATAGTGAAAAGGAGGTAAAGTGCCGGACTGGCTGCGCACAATCCCACCATGGATCTACAGCAGTGCTCAGAGTAGTATTTCTTTGTAGGATCTTTGCCAGGACATAGCAGCCTCAGGATCTAAAGCACCTGCCGGCAGTGCAGATGGGCTCAATTACCTCCCAGCCTATGTACGCTGAGGCCTGGAAAGCCTACCTTGCTGGATCAGCCAGTTCTCTAGGCATGAGCCTCATGTCACCAGCTCCAGCTCTTTGAGCCTGGCCAGCCCCAACTTGACAGCAGGGAGCAAACAGTTGATCAAGTTTTTACAGATGGTGAACCTGGCTGCTGAAAATGAGGCACTTTAGGGCTCAGGTGAGCCTTCTGAGCCATCAAGCATACAGGAACAGCTCCAACAGCAGGCATTCTTACAGGCACCTCCACCTGTCCCCCCAAGGGAATGCTCTGGCTTGCCTAGGAAGATTTCCTGGAGCCAGTGACAAATAGTTTTTCAGTCAACCTTCCTGCCAAATGTATTGCAATGTCCCTGCAACAGCACTGGCATCTACTTCTCTGGCACTGGACTTAGCCAACCTTCTGCTGGCCTGTCATGACTATACCAATGTCTTCAGCCCCAAGGAGGCTGATGCCCTCGCTCTGCACCAACCATATGATTGTGCCATCGACTTTGTCCCTGGAGTGCCAACTCTGGCTGGTTGTTTAAATTCCCTTTTAGAGTCTGAACTGGTTGCCCTGAGATAATTTTTGGATAAGAACTTGGAGAAAGGTTTGATCCAACCTTTGACCCCCAGCAGCCACCCCGGTCCTCCATAAAAAAAAAAAATCTAGGTAACTGCCTGTGCAATTATTATTGGGCCCTGAACAAGATCACTATATGCAACAACTATCCGTTTCCCTTAATTTCTGAACTGTATGACCATCTCCAGGGAGTGGCCAAATTCACCAAATTAGACCCCCAAGGGATATACAATCTGGTCTGGATCTAGGAAGGAGATGAGTGCAAGAGTGCCTTCTGAACTTGGTAGAGTCACTTCAAGTACACTATGTCATTAGAGTTATGAAGTGCTCTCACAATCTTCCAACATTTTATGAATGATGTATCTCGAAACCTGATCGATCGTATATATAATCAAATATCTAAATGACATCTTGATAAGGATCTTGCCCTCCACACCTCTCAGGTATGCTCAGGCTGCTCCATCAGCATGGCTATGCCAAGCTTGAGAAACAGGCCTCCAAACTGACACATGTAAAATTCATGGGGCTTATCATCTCCCTGCAGACACTCAGGATGGATCCTCAGAAGACAAAGGCAGTCTTGGAATGGCATGCCCCCCAGAATGTGAAAGAGCTCCAGCGTTCTTGGGATTCACAAATTACTACTGCCACTTCATCCCTAACTTTTCCATGTTGACTTTACCCCTGACCTATGTGCTTTGGAGGTAAACACTGTTAACATGGGAAGCTGAAGCCCAATAGGCATTCCAGCAACTGAAACACCTGTTAACTGTAGACCCCGTTCAGGCATATCCTGATCCCAACCTGCCTTTTATTGTGAAAATGGATGCTTCCCTCCCCCTTTTTGGGGCTGGAGAGTCCATTTTTAAAGTGGCTGGTGGTTCTTTTTTCTTGTGGGCTGGAAACAGAAGGGGGAAACTAACATTTGCCAGCCAAGGGTGTCAGATTACAGCTCGCTAAGGCAAAAGCTCTCTCCTCCTCCCCCCCTTTTTAACCATAGAGAAGGGATTTGTTTGCTAGGGAGACAGGAAGAAGGGAGGAAACTCCTAGGCATGCTTTGGGAGATTTCCCAGTGGTGCTCTGAGTGGCACTGTGACCAGTTCCTGGGCGGGGAGCAGCATTTTTAAATATGCCCATTTGAGGAAGAAAGAGAAGTTAGTGATGCTTCTTCGAAGGGGACAGATCTCTGAGCTATCGTCAGTTGTGGCGGCCATCTTTTCCAGACTATGCAGCCATTCAGGTAAATAAAACAACAAGGAAACAATCCTGAAACATTGTAAGCTTTAAATGCCTGCTCTATTCCTTGTAATGTCTAGCTAGGGCATGTGTAGGAACCAGGGACAGAAGGATGCATTTATAACCACATTTCCTTTGTCCCTCTGGTTGCTGATCTGATGCTGTACTGAAAGTATGCTTGTAAACTTTTCCTTTTTAATAAACATTTTAATATTTTGATGCTGGTAGTGGATCTCTGTACCACATAGTTTCCCAAACCATGTTTGGACATGCTATTTTGCAAGAGGGACCCCCAGGGAGGAGGGAAGCTGTCAGTGTGCAAGTGGCCAACTCTCCAGGGGAGCCCCAAAGCAGCATTTGGTCTCTGTGCTAACCAGGCACTGGGTAGCACGAGACCTTGAGGCTTCAGAACTAGGAAGGGGAACTGAGAGTCCTGTTCCTCTCAGCGGGGACCCCTAGAATGAGCAGATGGTGGCAGTGAATACCCTAATGGAAGGAAGAGGAATAGCTCCATTCAGGAAGTGGCAACCCACAGGAGGGAGTGGGCAGAGCAGGGTCTGCAAGTCAAGCAGGCCTGTTCTGTCACAGTCTCAAATGTTGCAGCTGGAGCAATATTACTGCAACAGCACTCACCTCAAGCACCACTGATGAGGACCTCTGCTTGCCACATTTGGAAACTCAACCCTGGCCCCGGTCACACGAGAGGTTTTGGGCTGGTAGAGGGACGGAACGGGGACGCAGCAAACGGGCCCGATCCCACAGCAACATCTGGGAATCGTGCTGCTTGCGTCCCCGATCCGCCCCTTCCACCCAAAACCCCGCACCAAAACAGAACCACCCACACCTTGGTGGTTCATTTGAGAAGTGCGCCCCAAGCCCGGCCGTGGGATCGCCGGCGCGTCCTTACACCGGCGCATCCCCGCCCCCTGGCCAAACTGCACATGTGCGAGCATGCGCAGTTCGCCAGCCTCCCCTTCCCACCGTAGCTTTCTCCCCGGCATCTGATCGTGCCGGGGAGAAAAGGCGCCGCGGCTCAGGGGATCCATGGGATCCCGCCGCGGCGTCTCAACTTTGGTGCGGCTTTTAGAAGCCGCGCTTTGAGCGGGTTTCCCCCTGCCATGTGGCAGGGGCCCCTACAGAACAAAATCACACCATTTGGGAAAAGGAACTGCTGGCCATTAAAGTAGCCTTTGAGACATGGCAACATTACTTCCCACTGAAGTCCAGAGAGACCTGGAATACCTACAGACTGCACACAAACTCAACCAATGCCAGATCTGACGGTCTTTATTCTTCTCCTAGTTCAACTTCAAGGTGACATACAACCCCAGCTCACAGAATCAGAGACCCAATACCCTCTCTTGGAAGCTGGAATACTCCTTTCAGGCTCCAGATGAAACAAAGTTCTTCCTCTCTGGCAGGAAAGCTTTGTTGCCATGTGAGAGGTGATTAGGATTGAGAGGATATGAGACCTTCAGCAACAGGACCCATCCCCCAGGCATGGCAATGGCTTCAGCCCTTACAGGCCACCCCCCTCAAGCCCTGAAGGGCTTTTTGGAAGAGCAGGGCCTGGTAAGTTTCCAGAACAAGCTCTACATTCCCTTGGAGAGCTTTACATGGACCCGCAATGGGAGAAGCTATGGCAGCAATGGGGAGGAGGGAGCTGTCGCAGCTCTGGCTACAGAGGGTGGGAGCCTTGTGCGCCTGGGAGTGACAATTGCAGTGATGCAGAGTAAGCTGCTCTGGGCCCGGCTACAGAGGCTAGGAGCCTCACTGGGCCTGGGAGCACAGCGGTGGCAATGCAGGGGGGAGAATGGTAAGGGGGGAAGGGATCCCCTAATTTATCACAGGTCCCCACTTGTATAGTCTAATAGTGAAGTCAGTCAAATCTGAGGATACTTAATCTGAGGATACTTAAATCCAGTGACCAGAGCTGTGAATGACAGATCTTTCTACAAACCTGGAAAATGTCCACTCTTGGGCCGATATCGCTGAGCACAGGAGGCCATGCAGGGGCTGGGGATACCAGTAATACAGGGGCAGGGGAGATATAGCGGTGGGCCCAGGTGGAACTCCTGTAAATGGAGAGGAAGGAGTCAGAGATATGGTAATGTTTGGACACCTTCCCACCTGTGTCCCATCCTGCGAAATGGTAGTGGGGATAGGAATCAATACCCATCTCTGGCACTGGTGTTGTTCAATGCCAGGTCAATTAATAATGAGATCTATGTTCTCCGAGATTATCTCGCAGTACAAAATATAGATCTGGCTTGTGTGACTGAGACCTGGGTGAGGGAGGATGAGATTGTCGCCCTGAACCAACTTGCCCCACCTGGATTCTCGGTACTTCACCAGTCTTGGACAAATGGGCAGGGTGTGTGTGGCATTGCTCATCCAAGAGTGTTTTCCCTTTAGAGCACTCCCCACACCAAACATTACCGGCATTGAATGTGTTGGCTTGGCGTGGGGTGTGGAGGAGAGTTTGGCTATCTGGTTGGTGTACCGACCACCTAACGCACCAGCAGATACCCTACCTGACCTATTGGATGCAGTATCAAGCTGGACACTGGAGTACACCAGCTTATTAGTCCTGGACAGGGGTCATTTCATAGAAAAAGAGCTAGGGGAACTCATTAGCATAACTCATTAGCATATGCCACACCCCCTGACATCAGGGGCCCAGCGGTGGACCTGCAAGGCCAGCGGGAGTGCGAGGAAGCCCCGCCAAGGCCCTCCCTGGCCCCAGGCAGGCAGGGGTGGGGAGAGGCAGGGAGGAAGCAACTTACCCTCCCTCTTCTCCTGCCTCCTCCTGGCTGAATGAGGGCCAGAAGCGGGGCAGCCGGAAGCAGGGGGCGGGGCTTTGTCATGTGCCCCGCCCCCTGCACCTCACCCGGGGGAACTGCGTTCCTCCGCGATCCCCCCCGAAATGACCTCTGGTCCTGGAAGACTTCAATGTCCATGCTGACGATGCGGCCTCCTCTCAGGCCACAGACCTAGTGTCATCCATGGAGGCCCTAGGACTCTCCCAATTTGTATCGACTCCCATGCATCAAGCAGGCCACATGGTGGATTTTATTTTTGGGATGGGGATAAATGTATATCTGATAGCTGTAGATAAAGTTCCATGGTCAGACCATTTCACTCTGAAGGTCCAGCTGGGCACACCAAATCCTGGTGCCAAATAGACCCTGGCTGGCTTCAGGAAGCTCTGCAGGATGCAATGCCCCTGGTGGTTCGTTACATGAGCTGGTGGAGGACTGGCATAGCCGGCTCTCTTGAGGCCTTCAATGAAATTGCCCCCAGTACCCTCTCTGCCCCTGAACCAAAGCAGCCCCAGAGCTGCGGAGGATGAAGTGGGAGGTGAGACGGCTACAGCGAGAGTGGCAGCATACTTGTGGCAAAGTGGCAAGAGCATCTTATAGGACGTTTATGAAGGCCTATGAGACGGTAGTGAAGACCGCTAAGAAAGAGTTCTATGTGGCATCCATTGCATCAGCGAACTCATGCCTGGCCCAATTATTTCAAACCATTCGGTCGTTAACATATTGCTGCAAGGCAGACTAAGTAGGGAATTGGCTATTGGTTGTGAGGCTTTTGCGAGCTATTTCGCAGATAGAGTCTTGTCACTCCGCAAGGATCTTCTGACCACAATTGATACAGTAAAGGAACTGGAAGCCCCTTGTCCATCTCCAGGTTCAATCTTGGACCTTTTCAGCTGGCTCTCTCAACAGTAAGTCGACAAGATCCTGGCAGCTGTGAGGCCTACCACTTGCCCCCTTGCCCCGTCTATCCCGGCTAATTAAAACCTGTGAGGATGGCATTTGGGTCCCCCTGGGAGAAATTATCGATTCATCCCTTTCTTCTGGGACATTCCCAGCAGGACTGAAGCAGGCAATGATACATCCGCTCCTTAAAAAAAACCATCATTAGACCCTATGGTCTTAGCCAACTACCTCCCAGTTTCAAATCTTCCCATTTCTGGGCAAGGTAGTTGAAAGGGCGGTGGCGGAACAACTCCATGTGCTCTTGGATGACGCTTCCACCCTTGACCCAATCCAGGCCAGTGTCCGCCCTGGCCATGGGGCAGAGACAATGCTGGTCACCTGCATGGATGACCTCTGGAGACATCTGGATCGAGGCAGGTCGGTGCTGCTGTTGCTATTAGACCTGACAACAGTGTTCGACATGGTTGATTACGATCTTATGACCCATCACATCACTGACATAGGAGTCCAGGGGACTGCCCTACAATGGTTTTCTCCTTTCTCCATGGTTGGGGACAGAGGGTGGTGCTAGATGAGAGGGTCTCCCTGCAACACCCACTAGAATGTGGAGTGCCGCAGAGGGTGATCCTCTCGCCGATATTATTTAACATCTAGTTGATTTGGGGGTTTGGCCTGGGCTGTCACTAGTATGCTGATGACACCCAGCTCTATCTGATGTTGGATGGCCATCCAGATTCTGCTCCTGAGAGTTTGGACAGTGCGCTAGAGGCCATGGCTGGATGGCTGCGACAGAGCTGGCTGAAGTTAACTCCTGCAAAGATGGAAGTTCTGTACCTGAGCAGGGGGATTAGGCTCCCTACCCCAGATGGAGCACCACTGGTGCCAACCCAGAAGGTGAGGAGCCTGGGGGTGATCTTGGATGCCTCACTTTCCATGGAGGCCCAGGTCACTGCAGCTGCCAGGTCTGCCTTTTACCATCTGTGGCAGATCAGGCAGCTGGTTCCCTACCTCTCCCCCCAGAACTTGGCTACAGTAACCCATGTAATGGTCACTTCCAGGCTTGACTACTGTAACTTGCTCTGCGCAGGCTTACCCTTGAGGCTGATCCGGAAACTCCAGCAAGTGCAAAATGCAGCAGCATGCCTGCTGACTGTAACATCTGTGCCCATCCAGCCGGTGCTCTGCCAATTGCACTGACTACCAATTGAGTACTGGATCTGCTTCAAGGTGTTGGTGCTGACTTTTAAAGCCTTATACAGCCTGAGATCTACGGGACCACCTCTCCCCATATATGCCTCAGAGATCCTTGCACTCTGCGGATAGCCATCTGCTGGTTGTTCCCAGCCCGAAAGATGCCCATCTAGCCTCAACCAGGGCCAGGGCCTTTTCGGTCCTGGCCCCAACCTGGTGGAACATGCTCCCAATTGAGATCAGGGTCCTGTGAGAACTGTTGCAGTTTCACAGGGCCTGTAAAATGGAGCTGTTCCACCAGGCCTTTGACTGAGGCAGTGGGAATCTACCAGCTGGTCCCCCTACTGCTGCTATATGAGACCATCATAGCTTATTTTTCCAGCTGTAAAAACTGGAATGAAATGTATTGCACTACCCACTTTAAATATTTTAAATACTTTAAGTATTTTAAATTGGTTTAATTCTATTATTTTATTGTATTAATTTAGGTTGTATTTATTGTTGTGAGCCGCCCTGAGCCCGTTCGTGGGAAGGGCAGGATATAAACTGAAATAATAAATGAATACCCCAGGGTCTGCTGGAAAAAGAATCTGAAACGTTAAAAAAAATACACTAGGGGATTTTAAAATCCCCCAAATGATAAAAGGAGACTGTGTAACTTTAACAAATGGATTCCCTCAGTGGCCATTGCAAGCAAACACAGTTTTCCAAGGCTTAGTTTCTGTTAGTAAAAGACAGGGGAAGGGAGACGTTTGCCAACTCCAGTTTGGGAAATTCCTGGATATTTGGGGGTGGATATGGGGAAGGGACCTCTGCAGAGTATAATGGCATAGAGTCCACTCTCCAAATGCCACCATTTACTCCAGGGGAAATTATGTCTGTTGCCAGTATATTTATGGCAGATTTGTATTTTATCCTTAGCTATGTGTAAAACTATTTTTATCTGGCCTATAATAAACTATGACTATGTCTGTTGTCTGGATAGAAGCTGAAATTCCAGAAGATATCCAGGCTCCACCTGGAGGGGGGCAACCCTAGCTGGAGGGGCGGTGCCTTTTCCCCATGGCTCTTTTGGCCTTTGAGGCCTGACAGCAATCATTGGGTGACTTGATACCACCTGACTTGCATGACTCATCTAGGCTTGGCTGTTTGCTACTCTTCAACAGCAGTGAAAGCCAGTGTGGTGTACCCTGATGTTAGAGCTTCAGAGTAGGGTGACGTCTTCATACTGGGCACGTCACACACTTTGGGGGTGGGGTTCCCCCCGGCGGCCCAATCCAGGCCAGCGGGAAATTGGCCTCTCAAGTGGGGGTTTTCCCACACCCCGGGGGGACCTGGCAACCCTACCTCTCGGGGTAATTGTGAGGGAAAAAATGGAGGAGAGAATAATAATATAAGCTGCTTTGGTCCCCACTGTGGAGAAAGGGGGGGTGTATAAATGAAATTAATAAATAATATAGTGGAAGATGGGAGGTGGATAAAAGGTAGGTTGGTGTATCGCTGAGAAGGTGAGAATGAGTCAGGGAAAGGGGAAAGGATATAGGGTTTGACAGGAGGAGGGAAAGA
>NW_015173678.1:955161-965294 GCF_001447785.1 Gekko japonicus | reverse complement strand
AAGAGGAAATAGCATGGAAGAGAATACAGGGGAAAGTGAGGTGCCCCTCACAAATCCTTGAGGGTTCCCTACCATGCAGGTGGGCCTGGCCCAGTGGCCAGCACCACACAACTGGGCCATAGTTTTCCTAGGTAAAGTCTGCTGAGTGGGTGAGAGGGAAACCTGAAGACAAAAGGGCAGACAAGTGTAGGCTGGTTGTTAGGTGGCAAAGGGAAAAGGAAGCGGGAAAAGGAACGAGTAAGGAGTGGGAAATTAGACACCTCCCACAAGTCTTTGTGGGTTCCCACTTGTATTTATATATATTTGGTATCTTGCTTCATGTACAATGTACAGACTGTGCATTTCATTTCATATTCTAATTACTGTCTGCTTTGGGGGTTAATTTTATCACGTCTTTTTAATTCAATATTAATAATGTATAATAATTTTTATTGTGGGGTCCTCCTATTATTTGTACCTAATGTAAAATTATGTTTTTGTAGTGCCCTGTGATGAAGCTTTTACAGCAAAATGTGTCAGGGCTCTGTATAATTATAAAGCAGTCACCTGGCATCTCTTTTCCTTATTTGGCTTGCTAGTTTGATATCTCTCTAAACCAAAAAGGAAAAAGAGCAAAAAAGGGGGAAGAGACCTCTGTAGGAAACTACAAAAGGTACTGAGTACCAGAGGCCACACAAAATGGGGAAAAGGTCTTCTTTGGTATCAGAGCTGTACATGAAAGATTATCAGAACTGCACACGAGAAACTAGACACATATGTATGATTTAAATGTACTCCTTTATCCTCTACTAGGAAAAAGGCCTGTTGTGGAAATAAATACAACGGCCTCTAGAAAGAGGCTCTGGGCGGGTGCCCCGGCCTTGGACACTCAGTGTCAATTTGCTGTGGCGACCTCAGCAGGGTATAATGACACTGAGTCCACCATTTTCTCCAGTTGTAATTTTGAGTGATCTCCAGTCCTCACCTGAAGGTTGGCAACAAAGCCCTGATTTCTACGTCACATTGGCTGTCATGGGGGCCACCTCAGCAGCATATAAGGATACAGAGCCCACCATTTTCTCCAGGGGAACTGATCTCTGCCATCTGGAAAGCAGTTGTAATTCTGAGTGATCTCCAGCCCTCACCTGGAGATTGGACACATTTTACCTCAGAACAGCAAACTGTTTAGAATGTTAGAGGCAAAAGCTAATCAAGTTGCATATGCAAACGACCTCTGTGTTCCAAGGCAAAGGCCAATGAGGCTGCATATGCAAATAACCTCTGTGTTCTGACTGGCTGTGGGGGGGGAGAGGAAGAGCAAACTGTTTAGAATGTTGAAGGCAGGACTCAGGCAAAGCAGCCAGTGGATAGGGAGACCCTCTGAATGACAGATCAGAGAGTGAACTGATTTTGGAGTGTGTGGAATGTTCTAGAGAAGTGCCACCACCATTCGGCTATTATTTATAAGGGAGATGATTGGCTGATAAACAACAGTCTCCAACAACTGTAAAAGGCAATTCTGCAACAGGACTGTAACAGAAACAATTCTGAAGAAGATATCGAAATGGTGTCTTAAGTAGCCAGCAGAATGTCAATTGCTATAATTGCTACACTTTTCTAATTGACATAATTTGCTGTATTATGTACTACATTTTTATACATGAATGGTCATGCCTCACAGTATTATGCACCATATTTAGGGACTCTTTGCACTAACCACACTGTAATGTTTGCATGGTATATATTAATATTTGGTTTGCACACAGTTAAATATATTGGGCTCTTTTCCTCCCTTTTGTGTGGCCTCTGATCCTCAGTACCTTTTGTGGTTTGCTAGTTTTATGACCACCAGTTAATAAAGTCTTCCTGTTTAAGAGTGCTGACTATGTTTTGAATACCTCTCCTCATGCCTGTTCTTTGTTCACATACATGTGCACACACAAGAGAAGCGCTGAAGTAACTGGGAAACTCTGCCCTTTGTACATGTTCAGAGCCTTTACTATTGTTCCCCAAGCCACTGGAAACCATGGGAGGCTGGATGGTACTTTGTGGTGGTGCCACCATAAAGAACCCACTTACACCCAAAGATGGCAGTGCACACACCCCACCCATGCACATAAATACAGAAAAAGAGAACCACTACATAGGGCTACAGCTTGAAGAATCTTTCCATGCACAAACAGAATCAGATTCTCCATCTGAGAGTTTCTTGCTAGTCCCACACATCGCCTTGGACAGACAGGAAATGTATCCCTGATCTATACATCACACCCAAGAACCTGCATGATGCTTTTACAAGCACCTCCCAGCTCAGAGAAAGCCTGGCTGTAAAGGAATGTCTCCTACAATCCAATATACCAATCTGAGAGCAGGTGGAAGGGGAGCTAGGAACCTCCACATTAAACTATGACAGATGTCTACTTGACAGCACATCTATATTTATGCAGGGAATAATACGCAATTCAGATTGCCTCTTACATATGTATGTAATCAAACATTTTTGAAACTGCAGCAGTTTGTTTTATTATTAATACATTTCATTTCCTTCTGAAGCAAGATACTTATCTAGAGACAGGAGGACTGTAAGAGAGAAATTGTGTTTCTCATCCAAAGTCCAAAATGGAATACTTTGAAAGTCCTCATATTCCTCTTGAAATTAAATAATATCTAACATGATAGTTATGTGGTTGTTGTTTTCTTTCATACCTCCCAGGTGTTTTCAAATTGAATTAGATAAAGTGCCATTTATAGATCTGTACAGTCTGCAATTGCAATTCTTGAATTTATGCGTCTATGTATTTTATTGAATGCGAAAGTCCTAGCCGAATATTATAAAGTATCTATGGTTGTAAAGTGCGTAATAAAATCAATGATTTTTTTAAATCCATTGTTCAGGAAATTAAATTTGATTTTGAAAATGTAAATCAAGAGTATTTAAAATGTGAACGATAATAATGTTTTTCAATGTAGCCTGCTTTAAAATACCATCTGCTACTCACAGACAAAGCTAATCTATTATCATTAC
Organism: Gekko japonicus; assembly: GCF_001447785.1. Taxonomy (NCBI): domain Eukaryota; kingdom Metazoa; phylum Chordata; class Lepidosauria; order Squamata; family Gekkonidae; genus Gekko; species Gekko japonicus. Next base: position 962,290 of record NW_015173678.1, on the reverse strand, counting down.
GAACATAAGAAGAGCCCTATTGGATCAGGCCAGAGGTCCATCTAGTCCAGCATCTTGTCTCACATGCAGTGGCCAACCAGATCCTCTGGAGGATGAACAACAGGGCATAGAGGCTAAGGCCTTCCCCTGATGTAGCCTCCTAGAACTGGGATTCAGATAGGGTTGTCAGGTCCCCTCAGCCGCTGCTGGGGGCATGAGGAGGTAGAGTTGCCAGATCCAGGTTGGGAAGCTCATGGAGATTTGGGGATGGAGCCTGGGGAGGACCTCAGTGGGGTGCAATACCATAGAGCCACCCTCCAAAGCATCCATTTTCTCCAAGGGAACTGATCTCTGTAGTCTCGAGATCACCTGCAATTTCAGGGGACCCTCCAGGTCCCACCTGGAAGCTGGCATCTCTATCTCTTATACACTAGACAATGCATATTCAAAAAAGAGTGAGGAACACAACATGTATGCCAGAACACATTACACATTTTGTTCTACCTGTGAGTATTCATGACCACTTCAAGTTATGCATTCATGAGGACAATGTGACATATGAACACGCTCATTGTGCAACTAGCAGTAGCAACTGGGATGGCCACAATGCATGGGGAAAGTGCTGTCATCACAACACAGGGTTGCCAACTGGGCTGGAGGGAAAATGTCCTGTCCCTTTAAAAGAGGCTTAACATGTGGAAATGGGCAGCTGAAGCTTAATAGGACAAGGAGATTAACAACGTATTCTCGTAAATAATATCTCATTGAGCCTCTATTAAGTGGACAGGATATTTTTCCAGACCAGTTGGCAACCCTAAAGAAATTACTGTGAGCTGCATATTAATTCAGCTTGTTCATACACTCCATTGAAGGCAGTTGATCCTATTCAGCTGTAGAGCAACTGTTTTGTCTGAACAGTGTTACGTAATGTAGCACTCTTTGTCACTAAAATGACAGCAAAATTGCTGTTAGTGAAGGTGCTGGATACAGGAAAAGTGGCCGTTTGTTATCAAAACCCATCCAGAAAGCTCACAGATACTAGACAAGCTTATAAGAGTAATTATAAGTACCATTACTACAAACACATAAGTAACATTACTAATTCTTGATGAGATATGCAATAGTAGTGGGATGTGTGGCTAGAAAACCTCTCCATCCATATTGAGAAAGCCCTGTGTTTCAGCACCTCTCTTTCATGTTTCACTTACAATCCCCCACCCCCACCCTGTTCAGAACATCTATTTACCAAACTGAAATCTTGTGCCACCAAAATTATGTCAAAGATATGACTCCTATGGAAGTAGCCATTATTACCATGCAAGCCATGCTTAGCAGGCCTTTGCTATGGGTGACACAAATGGCACACAGTTGAGGGGTGAAGCGACACAGCTTACACATGGTAGAGTTCACCTGCATGCCTAGCTGCCTCACCAGCACCACACTGCTACCTGCACAAATGCACAGTAGACTAGGAACACACCTAAGTCAAGAAACCGAAAGCCGACAACACCATGCATGTGACAACAGAGTGGCACTCTCCCACACTATGGGCTCATGGCACCTCTGTGCACCTGGCTGCCTCTATAAATATCTTAAAATAAAAGTCCTGTGCATCAATCATGACCCAGCAAGGCTGAGTAGGTGGATGACAATGGTCCACTGCCATGTGTCCCCACCCTTTAAAGGTAAAGGTAAGGTTCCCTTGCTCGAAAGCCAGTCGAATCCGACTCTAGGGTTGCGGTGCTCATCTCCGTTTCAAAGCCGAAGAGCCAGCGCTGTCCGAAGACATTTCCGTGGTCATGTGGCCGGCATGACTAAACACCAAGGCGCACGGAACGCTGTTACCTTCCCACTGAAGTGGTACCTATTTATCTACTTGCAGTTTCTTGCTTTCAAACTGCTAGGTTGGCAGGAGCTGGAACTAGAGATGGGAGCTCACTCCATCATGCGGCACCCAGGTCTCAAACTGCTGAACTACTGAACTTCCACAGCCTGCAGTTCAGCGTCTTAACACCCTTTACCAAGCCACAAATACCAAAACAGGGGAGGCAGAAGCTGCCGCTCCCCCCTTTGCCCAGATGAACTTCTGCAACATCTGCTGAGAGTACAGATCAGATGGAATAATGTGGAAAGGGAGGACTCACTTCTGAACCTTTTATTTATTTACTTATTTCCCACATTTATATCCCACCTATCTTGTAAACGGGCTCAGGGCGGGTTACAGCATGTTAATAAATACAATAAAATTTAAAACAGATTATAAACATATTAAAATAGTAGTTGCAGCTTGCCGTTGGGAGATTCCGGCCCACTGATGTCACTGGATCTGGCTGGTTATCAGTGGGTGGGTGATAGCAACCTTGGGAAGGCCATATATGGACGTCCGCTGCCTCAGCCAAAGGCCTGGCAGAACAGCTTCATCTTGCAGGCCCTGCAGAATTGGGTAAGATCCCACAGGCCCTGATCTCAATGGGACCATGTTCCACCAGGTAGGGGCCAAGGCAGACAAAGCCCTGGCCCTGGTCGAGGCCAGGTGGACGTCCTTGGGCCAGGGATCACCAAGAGATGTTGACTGTCAGAGCGTAGCACTCTTCAGGACATATATGGGAAGAGGTGGTCCCTTAGGTATGTTGGTCCCAGGCCATATAAGGCTTTGAAGGTTATTACCAACACCTTGAAGCGGATCCGGTACTCAAAGCACATGCCAAACGTTCACCTGCACAGGCATCAATGTCAGCCAATGCACCACCACATTTTGCACCAGCTGTAATTTCTGGATCAGCTTTAGGGGTAAGCCTGCATAGAGCAAGCTGCAGTAATCAAGCCTGGAAGTGACCATTGCGTAGGTCACCGTAGCTAGGTCCTGGGGGGAGAGATAGGGCTTCAGTAGCCTGATCTGCCTAAGATGGAAAAATGCAGATCTGGAAACTAGAGCATCCTGGGCCTCCTTAGACAAGGAGGCATCCAGTGTTACTCCCAGGCTCCTCACTGACTGGGCCAGTACCAAAGGTGCCCCCTTCCAGTGTGGGAAGCCTGGTGCTCACCTCCATACACCCCCCCCGACCCAAGTACAGGACCTCTGTCTTCGATTAATTTAACTTCAACTGGCTCTGCCGCAACCATCCAGCCACAGTGTCCAAAGCCTCAGACAGATTTCCAGGGATGGAGGATGGATGGCCATCCATTAACAGATAGAGCTGAGCGTCATCAGCACACTGATGACAACCCAGCCCATACCTCCAGACTAACTGGGTGATGGGGCGCATATAGATGTTGAATAACATTGGCAAGAGGATCACCCCCTGCAGCCCTCCACATTCTAGTGGGTGTTGCAAGGAGACCCTCTCGCCTAGTGCCACCCTCTGTCCCCGACCATGGAGAAAGGAGGAAAACCATTTCAAGGCAGCCCCCTGAACGCCTGCATCGGCAAGGCAGTGGGTCAAAAGATTGTCGTCAACCATGTCAAACACTGCCATTAAGTCTAATAACAACAGCAGCGCTGACCCACCTCAATCCAGATGTCTACGGAGATCATCTGTAAGGGCGACCATAGCCGTCTCTGTCCCATGGCCAGGGTGGAAGCCGGACTGGAATGGGTCAAGGATGGAAGCATCATGGGTCAAGGATGGAAGCCTGGAGTTGTTTAGCCACCGCTCTCTCAACCACCTTTCCCAGGAATAGTAGATTCAATACTGGGCAGTAGTTGGTCAGGACCGTTGGGTCCAATTATGTTTTTTTCAGAAGTGGACGAACTACCACCTCCTTCAAAGCCTCTGGGAAAGTCCCAGTAGAAAGGCACAAGTTGATAATTTCTTCCAGAGGGGTCGGAATGCTCTCCCTGCAAGATTTCACTAGCCCAGAAGGGCATGGGTCAAGGAGGCAGGTGGTAGGCCTCACCACTGCCAGGATCTTGTCAACTTTCTCTTGGGTGAGCGATTGAAGTGGTCCAGTAGCAGACCAGAAGATGGACAAGGGGCTTCCAGTTCCTTTGCTGTCTCAATTGTGGCGGGGAGGTCCTGGTGGAGTGTCATGATCTTATCTGTGAAATAGCTCGCAAATGCCTCACAGCCAATGGCCAATTCCCTACTAATTGGTCTGCCCTGTGGCAGAGTTGTAATAGACCAAATAACTCTTAATAACTGGGCTGGGCACGAGCTCACAGACACAATGGAGGCTGCATAGAAATCCTTCTTCACAGCCTTCCCTGCAGTCTCATAGGCCTTCATAAACATCCTATAAGATGTTTGTGACACTTCGACACAAGCATGCCGTTACATTCACTCTAGCCATCTTAGCTCCTGCTTCTGCAGCTCCGTGGTATACCACGGTGCTGCTTTGGTGCAGGTGCGTAGAGGGCACCAGGGGCAATCTCGTCAATGGCTTTAGAGAGCCAGTTGTCACAGTCTTCACCAGTTCATCTAACAAGGTGCCAGGGGTATCGGATCCTGCAGAGCTTCCTAAAGCTGACTAGGGTCCATTTAATTCTGCGGGCAAGCATAAATGCACTTGCCGCCTAAACAGGGTGGGTATAGTATGCTCAGCTGGACCTTCAGGGCAAAGTGGTCAGACCATGGGACTACATCTGTAGCTATTAGATCCACATGTATCTCCATCCCAAAAATCAAATCCAGCGTGTGGCCCGCTTTGTGCGTGGGAGTTGATATAAACTGGGAGAGTCCCAGTGCCTCCATGGACGACACTAGGTCCCTGGCCTGGACAGACACTGCATCATCAGCATGAACATTGAAATCACCCAGGACCAAAAGCCTGGGATATTCCAATGCCCAGCCTGATACAGCATCTAACAGGTCAGACAGGGTATCTACCGGTGTGTTAAGCAGTCGGTACACTAGCCAGATAGCCAAACTCTCCTCGACATCACACGCTAGACCTACACATTCAATGCCAGAGATTGTTGGGGTGGGGAGCGACCTGAAGGAACAACATTCACAGATAAGCAAAGCCATGCCCCCCCACCCATACATCCGTGACTGGTGAAAGACCGAGAACCCAGGTGGGGTAAGCTGGTTCAAGGTAACAGTTTCACCATCCCTCACCCAGATCTCGGTCACACAAGCCAGATCTACCTGTGACTCCATGAGATAATCACAGAGCACATCGGTCTTATTATTGATAGACCTGGCATTGAATAACACCAGTGTCAGAGAATGGTAAATTTTCCTAGCCCCGCACCCAACATCCCTTGGGATGGGATATAAGTGGGAAGAAGTCCGAGCATATCCGTATCTCTGATTTCTTCCATTCCAATTAGAGGAAGAGCACCCACGTCCACCGCTATATTTCCTCCACCCATAATCACTGTATCCCTGACCCTTGCATGGCCCCCCTTCATTGGTGCTGTCAACCCCAATACTCTCCACCAACCAGCAGAGGCTATAACTATCCAAATTATGAAATCTACCCGGCTCATCACCGATCCTCTATTTAGACTAAGTACCCCGTTTACCCTCTCCAGCTATTTAATTTGCTATCAAGATTACACATCCTGTTACAGCATAACCAATTGGGTTGACTAATTAAACAATTACAATCAGCCGCATCAACTCTGATATAACGGTACCCACAGCTTGCGTCTTTCCTACTCCGGCCAAAAGCAGACCAGGACCAAATCATTACAGCAGCCTAGCACAAGGTTAAAAAATAAAATAATGTGACAGGTGCTGTATTTAAAACAGAACTTCTATTATAATACCTAGAGTCGCCACTCTTCCAGTGGGGTGCCACAGTCTTCCAGTGATTTTGCCCAATTTTGCTAAGAGAAGCTGCTGGTCAGTGGCGGAAAGGTGGAGGCTCCAGTTTACTGCATCTGATCAAGGACTGACACAGATGCTTCTGACAGGCCGGAAACACTGCTGCTGAAAGGTACCCCGCCACTTGGACTGACAGTACCCTGGCTCTCATGGCTCAGCAGCATTCACCGGCAGTGCAGTGCAGTGGACCTGTGGGTTCTTCCTATACATTACATTTTAAAGCATACAGTCTACTAAACCCCAAGTTTTTAAATAGTCATACCCCCTCCCCAAAGATACAAACTGGATCTCAGCTACGGAAGCTCTCATAAAACACATAAACACACATGAAGTTGGTTTATACTGAATCAGACCACTCGTCTTTCATTGGTGTCTACTCATGCTGGCAGCAGCTCACCAGGGTCTCAGGCTCTTTGCGCCATGTACAGCCTGAGACTTTTAGCTGAAGATGCCAGGAACTGAACATGGGACCTTCTGCATGCAGAGCAGATGCTCTACCACTGAGCCACAGCCCCTCCCCAAGAAACAGTAAGCCAAGCTAGAAGGTTTGTACCATCTTCCTTCACCTCAGACAAAAAATGTATTTTTCCCCAAGCCAGGAGCACCACCATTTGAATACACTGAAATGTACTCGGTCTGGAAGCCTGGACTGGAACTTCTTCCTCACAACCCACAACAGTTGTTTCCCAGACTCCCTGCTCTCAGGGCTCCCTTTCCACCCTCATTTGTCTGCAAAGGGACTTTGAAGCATCTGCTGTGAAACCTTCACCACATTGACAGAAGCCCTCTCAGTCCACTGAGGCAGCCCAGGGCAATGCGCCAAGCCCAGCTAAGCTGGTATCTGACAAACACCCAGCAGTCTCACTTTGCCCAAAAGAAACTTAAATGTTTGAGCTTTCATTTTTTACGTTGGGGGCCTAATTTATGGCGAGAGGGTTACTTACCTCCACTATGTGCGGATTAGGATTGAACCCACACAGGCTGCAGACTACAATTTGACACTGAGTGCAAGTGTTGCAATTGGCCTTGTCTGGAGGGTGCGACATCAGCTCAGTGGTACTGCAAAGAGGGCAGAAAGCTTTCTTTGGGGCCAATTCTGCAGGTAGGGATGCCTGTTGAGAGGGAACTGTTGGGTGCTGCTGGACAGCTACCCCGAGTCCAGGCTGCATCCCGGTGGGTTTTGGAGAGCCTTCTGGCTGTGGCCTGCCTGGCTGTTCTGACGGTGGTGCCGCGGGGCTGGCCATCTGGGGAAGCAGCTTTGTGAGACCTCCTGGATGTTGTGACAATGGTTTACTGGGCCCTGCTGCTTGAGGGGCAGCTTTTGAGGGTCCACCAGGTCGCTGAAATAATGATTTGCCTGGTGGCACGCCTTGCTGAAC
>NW_015173678.1:953813-955111 GCF_001447785.1 Gekko japonicus | reverse complement strand
AAGTTCCTGGGGGGATGCTTTTGCAGCACGTGCTTGTTGTGTAGAAGGCTTTGCAGGGCTCTGCTGTTGCACAGGTTTTGCAGGTTCTAGCTGCTGTGGCTGAGTTTTTGGTGGCCCTTGTGGCTGTTTTGTTTCTTCTGCCGGAGGACCTTTTGGTTGGCTAGGACCTTGGTGGTGAGCTTGCTTAGACATCCCAGGGGGCTGCTGCTGTTTGGAAAGTCCCATTTTCTGTGGGGTGGCTCCTTGAAGCAGACCTGTTGGCTTTGGAGACTGTTGAATAGGTAGCTTTGGGGGTCCCTTTTGCTGCTCAGGCCTCTCCTGCTCCTTCTGAACAGGTTTCTGGGGTTTGGCAGCTCCTTCCTGGGCTGGATCTGACTCAGATATCAAATCAAATGGGTTGAATTTGTTCACGACTGAAGTGACTGCGCCAAATGGGTTGGCATCAGAGAGGAAGCTGGGCATCATGCTTGGCTTTGGATCCTCTTTGAAATCAGTCCTTGATTGAGACTGTCTCAGACTCGTGGCCGATGGGCTCCTCCCAGGCACCCGCTGCTCTGTTTTCAGTGTGTCAACTGTTCTACTTTTGCTCAGAGTAGGCAGTCTGGGATCTGGAGATTTGCTGGCTTGTCTTGGTTGCTGGCTGCTATCAAGTGGAGGATGCCTGTCAAGAGAAAGAGATGATAAGTTAGCCAGACAGGTACATTGTGATAGGAACAGGGTGAATACTGGAATATTCCTGGAAACTCTTAAGATCTGAGTCCCATACAGAGGACCCAGTCTGCATACTACCTTACTACCAGGAGCATGGCCTTGTCCCCCATGATCACCAAGTCATCTGTACAGCATAAATGTATGCATAAATGTATCCACACCTATGCTACCTCCCCATGATCATCAGCATTTGGACTGCAGCATCAACATTTGCACTGATCATAGGGAGAAAAAATGTGTGGACACTTCCTCCATACATTAGCATCATGCAGACAACTCAGTGATCACAGAGGCAGGGGGCAGGGCCACCATCCTCATGCCCATAATTCGCTATCAAGTAACTCAATGCATGGATGCATCATCTATACAGAGCTTTAGAGAGGCCCAAAAAGGAGCTCCTTGACCATTTCTGTTTACCAATGAACACAAAAGTCAACTGGGTGCTGCCAGTAAATCTGCAGACATCCTCCACATTTTCCCATAATTTATACAGACAGAACACATATCATGCCATGTTTAAATGTCAGCAGGGACTGCTCCATTCTCTTGTTCCATGCACATAACAGAGAGTCCCCTGATTTCCCTAC
>NW_015173678.1:932198-953761 GCF_001447785.1 Gekko japonicus | reverse complement strand
CCCTACACGGCAACCCCTTGAGACCATAGGGCTCTGGATAAGATGCCAGTTCTGCAGCTGTGGTCTCCACATCTCAGACCAAGCAGAGTGCATTTGCTTTTGTGCATGGATGTTCTTTGCAACTATTAAAGTAGCAATCCTAAACAAGTCATCACCCTGGTCTCAACACCTGTCATTAAAGGCCCTCAAACTGGAGATGCTGCCGGAGTCCCTTTGCACACCCTTCATCAGTGAGTCACAGCTCCTCCGTGTGACGCCCAGCATTTAGTAAATATGCAGACGTTTGTGCTACTTAAAAGAGGGAAGAAACCAAAATAAGATTTTAATTTCTCTTTTAAGTCCTCTAGCTAGCAGAGTAACTAAAAACCATAAATCTCTATTTGCTTCTACTAGTAGAAAAGGTGAACTCACTGAGGTCTAGGTATTTGGGACCTGGGCCAGATAGGTAAATTCCACATTCCCATGACAGAACAGAAGTGCTTGAGAGGCTGATTTAATAACTCTGTTAATACCTCTGTAATATCAGAATTCAGTGACATCAAAGAGAGTTAACAGGAAACAGGAGTGAAATAGACAAAATGCAGCCCTTTTTTCATACAATGCATTGTTAATTTACAGAACTTGTTCTAGTAGAATTTGGTGACTGACAACTACCACAGCCAAATAAGAGGGGGGGGGGGACTGACTCTCTCAAGCCCCTGAGAACTCAGTGAATTCTGAAGCAGGAGATTGTGAAGGGTGAGGGTAAGATTTCCCGATTCCTTGTGCGCATTGTTCTGTCTAATCGTGGGTCCCTATTGTGATATGAAAAGTATCAAAACCATCTGGCCACCCAGAGACAAGCCAGTGTGGTGTCAGACTGCAGAGTACAGCCTGAAGTTGTCCTGGAATTTCAAATGATCTCCAGATTACAGAGACCTGCTTTCCTGGAGGAAATGAGGAGGAGGAGGAGAGGAGAGGAGGAGATTGGATTTATACCTCACCCTTCACTACCAAAAGGTGTCTCAGAGCGGCTTACAAACGCCTTTCCCTTCCCCTCCCCACAACAGACACCCTGTGAGGTGGGTGGGGCTGAGAGAGCTCTGACAGAAACTGCTCTTTTTTCAAGAACAGCTATGCCAGAATTATGGCTTGCCCAAGGTCATCCAGCCAGGTGCAAGTGGAGGAGTGGGGAATCAAACCCGGTTCTCCCAGATTAGAGTCCGCGCACTTAACCACTACACCAAACTGGCTCTCTTGTGTAGTATCTTCAGAGAGCAAACTGTATGGTATACCATAGATTCTAGGTGAAATGCCTCCCAAATTCCCCCCTCCACAGGCACTGACCCCAAATCTCCAGAAACTCCCCAACCTGGGATTGGCAATCCTACTGGGAAGATCTGGATTCAAACCCCCACCCCCACCTGCCACTAAGCTCATTGGCTGACCCATAGGTCAGTCACTATCCCCTCATCTTATCCTTAAACCTACACAATAGCATTGAGGATAAAATGGGGGGATGCTGTAGGGTTGCCAACTCCTGGTTGGGGAATTCCTGAAAATTTGGGGGTGGATCCTGGGGATGGTGGGGCGAGGGGAGGGACCTCAGCAGGATATAAAGGCATAGAGTCCACCCCTCTGAAGCAGTCATTTTCTCCATGGGAACTGATCTCTGTTGTCTGGAGATCATTTGTAAGGCCAGGAGATCTCCAGGTCCTACCTGGAGGTTGGCAGGCATAGGGAACATCAGCACATATACTGATATAAGCTCCCTGATCAATCAATCAATCAATAACTAAGACAGTGGTTTTCTATGCACCTCAGGAGACTTATCTATTTGCAGAAAAATATCACGTAAATTAATCCAAAAGAAAGATGGGGGAAATCTCACTTAACAAGGTTTAAATAGGCCCAGAATCACTTAATGTTTTGAGGAGCCAAATGTCAGTAAAACAGAACTAAATAAATGGAGGGGGAGAAGTCAGCCTCCTCAGGTCCCTAAGAGCTCACAACACCCTAGACAGGTAAATTTTGTGGGATTTTCAACAGTTGCCCTTTCACAAATTTCTAACAGGCTTCCACCTTGTTTTGAACTATTATTTGCTTTAACATAGTTGTCTAGTGGTCGAAATAGCATTCTGTTAGGAACTGGCCTTATTAATACAGTTGTCACCAAATTCTACTAGAAAAAATAATTCAAACATTTCTGATACATTAAAAATGGTGTTACAAATTGGGCTGGGTTAATGACCGGCTAAAATCTGCACATTTCTGGCAAAGCTTGTCTCTGTGCAAAGGCCTCTGAAACTAGCCTGTCTCCTCTCCACCTACAAAATGGAGTTTAAATTGTTATCTTACCTACTAATTTGTAAAACTAGCTCCACAGGCAGTCCCCACTCATGAGAGAACTTTTAGGACCTAAGTATATAGCTAGAGAGAAAAGCTCCCAGGAGTTCTCAGCTGGTCTCACAAAGTACCAAGCTCCCAGGAGTTCTCAGCTGGTCTCACAAAGTACCAAGTCCTAATCATGTCTGCACATAGAACTTGTCATAGACATAATTACTGATCCTTCAATTCTCACTTTTAGATTCTGGTTCCTACAGAACACTTGTCTACATAAACTGCTAAGTTTGTTAGAAATATAGAAATACTAGGAGTAAAGCCCGTTGTACAAGAAATACAATGAGCTCTAGAAGGAAGCTCCAAGTGAATGTCCCGGCTGTGGCTGGTGGGGCAGCAAAGGGAAGGGGAAAATAGAGGGAGGCAAGCCATGTTTATTTCCTTCTCCTTAGCTATAAGGAAGGGCTGCCTCAAGTCATTTTGCTGCCCCAAGTGGGTAGTATGGGAGGACAGCCTCATGGTAACAGGTATGGTTCCTTCCACCCCTGTCTTATGTTGATTTGGGGTTATGCTGTGACAGCTAAGGTAGAAAAGCACCTCCTCCTATGCCATGTCTTCTGGGTTCCAAGGGTCTAGAAAGCAGTTCCATAGCCAGTTACAGGGTTGCTAACTCTGGTTTGGGAAATATCTGTAGATTTGAGGGGTAGAGCCTGGGGAGGGCAGGGTTTGGGGTGCGGAGGGACCTCAGCAGGGTATAATGCCATAGAGTCCATTGCCCAAAGCAGCCATTTTCTCCAAGAGAACTGATCTTGGAGATCTCCAGATGCTGCCTGGAGGCTGGCAATACTAAGGGGAGGGCCAGACCTGTAGATTTGAGGGGTAGAGCCTGGGGAGTGCAGGGTTTGGGATATGGAGGGACTTCAGCAGGGTATAATGCCATAGAGTCCACTGCCCAAAGCAGCCATTGTAATAGCTGGGAAATTTTCTGTAGGTGAAATGATGTGCTGTGGCTGGGAAACACGGTGATTTCTGGGAGATCTCCAGGCCCCACAGGGAGATTGGCAACTCCAGTGACCGTTTAAGGGAAGATTGGGATATGTATTTTACCTCAGGACACATTGAATGACTCCCAACAGCAACAGTGAATTGTTTAGAATGTTAGAGGCAAAGGCCAATCAGGCCGCATATGGAAATGACCTCTGTGTTCCGACTGGCTACTGGGAGGAGAGGAACAGCAAACTGTTTAGAATACTGTAGGCGAGACTCAGGCAACGCACCCAGGGGATTGGCATACCTTTGGAGTGGCAGCTGAGGAAGCCAAAGGCTGTGGGAGCGTGTGGAGCATTCACACCAAAAGAGAATTATATATAAGGAGAGATTACCACTATTGATATTTACTACAGGTTTCTTTGACTCAGAGCAAGAAACTGGAATAAAAATTCTTGAACAACCTGGATACAGGCAGCTGTTTAATACACATTCAGGTGTTAACTAAGGCTTAGCCTTATCTTATATAGATACTGACCTGGGAACAACCCCCCCCCCTGAGCGCAATAGGACTTACTTTTGAGTAAGCTTGCATAGGATTTCACCGTAAGTGTATTGTATCACTATACCAAACTCATTTAAGTTGCTTAATACCAGGCATCAGTTCTGAAAGTACACAGTCAGTGCCCCGTTATTATTAAGAATTCATATATTTTTCTGAATATACACAAACATTCAAAAACCTATCCCAGATATTAGGGATCTGTAGATCTCCAAGGACCAAGTATCATCTTGCAACTAAACTGCTCTAGTCAAACCACGGCATCCCATGCATACCGCAGAAAGTTACCATCAGTAATTTCTTATAAACCAAGAAAACTGGCAAACTCTCAGCAGAAGTGACACCAGTTAAGCCCCTGCTTATACTATTCTTCCCTTAGCAGTACAAAAGATTATACTACCAGGGGAGCACATTCTGCTACTTTAAACTTGTCAGAAATACACATAACATGATACTCATGGAAAAGGGGCACTGTCCTCCATTCTGGGTTTGGCAAAGTATCTTATAGCCAATATGCACCCCTGGAAAAGCTAAACATAATGTTGTATAGGTTTCTGCCCCCAAGCCTGTCCAGGAATGAGGGGAAGCCTATACTTTTACAATACATTAAACAATAACCCAGAAAGGTATGCTATCCTCTCTGGATTTCAGAAAAATATGCCACCAGAATCCCTTTTTAACTAGTCCCGGCTTTTCCCCAAGGGAGGGATTCCAAACCTTTAGGTTAGCCTCTGGGACAGAACACACTAACACCTCCTCAGAGATGCACCAAGCCTATTTCCTGTGCCTACCTGGCCACACACTATCATTGAGTATTGTCCCGGCCGGGGTCTGACGGCAGCGCCAGGGGGAGTGCCGACCCGGGATGACCCAAGACTTACCGGGGTCCCGACGAGGGAGGCGACCCTGGCGACGACACAGAACGGGCGGCCGGCAGCAGCAGGAGCCGAGTGGAACGCCGGCGGAGCCGGGCGAGCGGCGCTGGTCTGAGGTCTACTCTCCGGCTCCGAGAACAACCCATCCTCGGCTCCTACCCTCATCGTATGCCTTGGAGGGGACATACTGAACTCTAGGGAGCCCACCTGGCAGGAAGTTGGCGACCGGCGGACAGGCAGATCGCGACAAGTATTAAGTGTGCATCTCTGAGGAGGTGTTAGTGTGCTCTGTCCCACAGGCTAACCTAAAGGTTTGGAATCCCTCCCTTGGGGAAAAGCCGGGACTAGTTAAAAAGGGATTCTGGTGGCTTGTTGTTCTGAAATCCAGAGAGGATAGCATACCTCTCTGGGTTGTTGTTTAAGGTACTTGAAAAGTATAAGGTTTCTCTCTCATCCTGGACAGGCTTGAGGGCAAGAACCCTATACATGGTGGCCTTAGCTTGTGGGATCTATGAACTGGAATTCAGTTGCAAAAATCGTGGGTGCATTCCCCTGGGCAGAGCTTGCATAGACTATGAGGAAGTTTTTGTTATTTTAAAAGTGTTAGCTAGGAATTTTGGACATGGCTAAGGGAGGTGAAAATTGCTCTCTGGAAGGTGTTTCTCATCACTGTTGATGACGTGAGGGACCAGGGCGAGTTCTGGGTTGCGAACTCCTGGAATCCCCTGCCTGGATTTTGGCAACCAAGAGCCTTTGAGCTAACCATGCTGAGATCAACTTGGAGCTGTCCAGCAGAAGGTGCTGAAATCTGCAGCTTTTTTGGCTGAATGCTGCTTGGAATGGATTTCGGAGAGCACCAGCCTTCACGATCTGTCCCATGGAACGACTTCTGTCCTTGATTGAGCTGTTCTACCGCCTGTCGTCTAACAATGTGCTGTCTTGGAGGGTCCAGAAGCGTCTACTCCAGAGGAGGCAGCTGTGTTTGCACAAAGCGTGCTGAGCATCGGGAACGGAGCAGCGAGAGATCTAGTCTCCCACGTGCAGAGAAGCCTTTCCCCAAAGCCACAGCCAGCGCACTCTACCTGTCAGCGGAGAAGAGGGAATCTACTCCTGCTTCGCCGTCAAGATGTGTGTGAATGAGTGCTAATCTCCACACCATAGTTGTGCAGCTTGTCCTGTGTGGCAAGCATGAAGAAGATGCAAGAAGCCTTCACCCATGCCAAGTTCTCCAAGCCTAACCTCAGGCTCTCAGCATGCAGCTGTGTGGACAAAGGATAATGTGGACTGGGGAGGGTTGAGTGTTTCCTTCTGGAGTGCAAGTAACCCTGTTAAGCTTGTGGGTTGTTTTGTTCAGGGGTTGGGATGGCCTCTGCCTGCCTGTGTGTTTGCCTCTGTGCCTGTCTGTCTGTCTGTGTGTTCCCTAAGATTCTGCGGCTCCCATGGGAGCGCAATGATCTCTGAGAGAGGGGGGGGGGGGAATGGGCTTGTCCTGGCAAAGCTCTTCGCTGGCCAAGGTCCTGAAGCCCAGCTCTACATGGGCCCCGGTCCTGAAGTCCCTCGACCACCCCCCTTTGCAGAGAGAGAGAGGGACACAATTATTTCACTGAAGTGTAAGGGGGTTGAGCTGAAATCTTGAGGATTGCTGTGTGTTGAGGCTTGGCGTAAGTCTCATTGTTGGTATGCAAGCTTTGCCTTGCTTGCCTGTGTGTCTGTGGGAGTGGGTTGGGATGCCAGGGTGGATCCCTCCTTACACTCCAGACCCCCTTGTGGTGTCTCTACGACAGCTGTGGGTAACTGATGTGACATCTTGTGTGGCTAGGATAAAGACAAAATGTGTCCTTTTGTGTGGCTGGAAAGCCAAATGATTCTAACCACCCTGAATCAGAATGTGCTGGTGCTGTGCAATTTCTGACCTTGCAAGATTATGATTTTTTTTATGTGAATGGTCTAACCTGTTTGCTTTCTGTAATGAGCTGTGTTCTGACTCCCCCCCCTTTCTGTAAACTTGAAATGTTTTTGTAAGTTATGCCTGAAGTGGAATTGGGAGCTTCATGAAACTGAAATGGTTTTTGTTCTGTGCATTGTTTCTGTATTCATTATGTAATGCTGTACTCTGTAAGTGCCTATTGACTCTGTTGTGTTACTTAGTGTAGCCTCACCTATATGCATGTAAGCTGAGGAATAGATTAGATGAAAATTGAGGTATTTACCCTGAATTTCCATCTTTAAGGGGGAGGGTGTATAGAAATATTGATTTCTAAATGTCTCCTGCATTCTCCTGTTCTGTCTTTTGGTAACAGGCTGTTCCTTACTTCCTGTTACAAGCCAAATGGTAGGCCCAGATGGCCTCAATAGCCATGCCATAAACCACATTCCTTCACACCTCTAAAGGGGGAGGCAGGCCTCATGCAAGAAGGCACGTAGGCGATGGGAGGCTGGAGTTGGGGGCCATGTGACTGCAGGCATGGTTTCCAAACTCCCAGCCTATCTTCTCACGTCGCTATGACAACTACGGACACACCCCATTCCACTCCCTATTGGCTCCTGGCCAGGGCTAATTTGGGACCAGGATTGCACTATATCTGGTCATTCCCAATGAGAGAATTCTTTCTCCTGCTGGGCTCTCTGGTGTTCTGTTCACCTGAAATGCTGTCCTGCCATGCTGTCTGCTGGAGAACAAAGGGTTGCTTTGTGCTCTAGAGCACATGGAGGGCAAAGAGGGGATTTTCCTCCTCAAAATCCCTTGGTGAGACCTGGATTATCACAATGGACAATCTTGAACTCTTGGAAGCTCCTGCATGTGGTAACTATGAATTATTAATGTTTAGTCAAGGCAAACTGCCCTAGCCTTTCTTGTTTTGAAATCCTTATGGTCTAATTGCAATACTCTGTGCTGAATAAAATATTATTTTTGTTTCTAACCTGTTTTGATGTTGTAACTGGGATTCCAAGCCTATTTCCTGTGCCTACCTGGCCACACACTACCATTGAGTATTAAGTGTGCATCTCTGAGGAGGTGTTAGTGTGTTCAGTCCCAGAGGCTAACCTAAAGGTTTGGAATCCCTCCCTTGGGGAAAAGCCGGGACTAGTTAAAAAGGGATTCTGGTGGCTTATTGTTCTGAAATCCAAAGAGGATAGCATACCTCTCTGGGTTGTTGTTTAAGGTACTGGAAAAGTATAGGGTTTCTCTCTCATCCTGGACAGGCTTGAGGGCAAGAACCCTATACAAATGTCCCCTCTCCTCAGGCACACAGCAGAAAGCCAACTTTGCAGATGATACAACTCAAACCACTCCCTATTTGTTCAATGGAATAAATCCCCTACAGAGTTCTACTTGCAGATACATAAGAACATAAGAGAAGCCAATGTTGGATCAGGCCAATAGCCCATCTAGTCCAACACTCTGTCACACAGTGGCCAGAAATACCAGGCGCCATCAGGAGGTCCAACAGTAGGGCCAGGACACTAGAAGCCCTCCCACTGTTGCCCCCCCCCAAGCACCAAGAATACAGAGCATCACTTGCCCCAGCCTGAGAGTTCCTATCTATACTTTGTGGCTAATAGCCATTGATGGACCTCTGCTCCATATGCTTATCTAATTCCTTCTTGAAGCTGTCCATGCTTATAGCTGCCGCCACCTCCTGTGGCAGGGAATTCCATGTGTTAATCACTCTTTGGATGAAGAAGTACTTCCTTTTATCTGTTGTAACCCGACTGCTCAGCAATTTCATTGAGTGCCCATGAGTTCTTGTATTGTGAGAAAGGGAGAAAAGTACCAGGTTGGGTGCCTTAGAGCAGTCACCCTCTCAAATTAAAGTTGTGGAACACACCTTAAGTATGAAATACCACTGAAAACTAACAGAAGGGGGATCAGCAGATGATTAGATGGCTAGGTCAGCATACGAATTCCTTGACTGCTTCCAAAAAGTGTAAATTCACCTCCTCTGAGAAGACCAGTATAGGAGGGGATATGAAATCTTTGTGCTCAATGACTCATTCTGCTCCTGGGCAGCCCTGCAGGAATTAATTAAGGTGCACGAGCAGGTCCTGATAGGGCCTCCAACTGCCTGGAGGGGGAAACAGTGTAGAAATGGGTAACTGAAGCTTTTCATGGCACAGTGATCAATCACATCCCACTAAGCCTCTATGAAAGGGACTACATATTCTTCTCCAGGTCTGTTGGCAACTCTAGGTGCTGAAGAGCCAACTGTGAGGGATGCTCTAGCTTTGAATTACATAAAATGAAGCAGGAGGTTAGACTAAGTGGCCTCTAACACCCATTCCAACCTTAAGCAAAGTCAAGTCAACAAATAAAGTGGTTGATGAATCAGGTATTACTAAGAAATTTTAAAAAACCATAATTTAAGGAGAGACATTGCTCCAGAGTGCTTAGATTATCAGAATTTCTTCATCTTCTGAATTATCTGAATTACTAGAAAACCCCAACAGCCTCTTGAGAATGTACAGAATATGTTATTGAGGATGTGGACTACAGTTCTTGTTTGTTTGTTTTTTTAAAAGCCAAGGACTGAAGAATTGCTGTTCCTAAACTATTCTGCATACTAGTCTAACGGTGCTGAGTGTAAACTTGTGGCCATTGCCAGACTCTTTAACAGATGTGCTTGCAAAGTTTATGCTACCATATGTTTATTCATCTTCCAGGTGCCATAAGACATTGTATTGTTCTAGCTACAAGAGGTTCTCTAGCTACAAGACTGGCAGAGGTTCTCTTTTGAAACTGGTGAAACACCACTTGATTCTAAGCATGGTCACACCCAGAAATGTCAACATCTTACTTCCTGGCAATTATGGTTAGGGTTACAGCCTAAGGCATCTCTCTCTCTCTCTCTCTCTCTCTCTCTCTCTCTCTCTCTCTCTCTCATTTGCTTGTTCTTCAGGGGTTCCATGTTCTTTATAACATTACAGCCTCTATATGTAAGGACATATTTATTTGTATTTATTTATTTACTTCAATTTATATCCTGCCCTCCCTTGCAAGGCAGGCTCAATATGGTCTGAGCACACCCCAGATTCACTGAGAGAGATTTCAGTCACATTGCTACTATTCAAGCCTGTTTTGACATGAAAAATACACATGTCAAGAAGTGTACCTGCATCCAGGTGCCAATTCCTTTTGCTGACCACCTGGGGTGAAAGAGAAAGATCTTAATTGGCCTGCTTCAGGGTCTGCTCATGGGCCCTTCAGCACTGTCTTCTGTTGTTTACAGCTGGCCTTGGAGATGGCAGGAAAGTGCAGTTTCAGCCATGGGATATTGTAGGTTGCAGTTGAAGAATCCTGGCCCTTAGGAATGAAATAAGGCTTGAGATTTCTCCCAGCAGCAGACAAAGCAAAAAATAACTGAATTCAGCTGATGTTGCTTTGCTTTTATTGCCTGACTGACAGTGGCAAGCCCAATAAGAAGAGGGAGAACAGAGGACCAATAAGCCTCCCATCTTGAACAAAGGGCAGCAGCCCTACATGGGATGACCTTCCACTCTTCACCAGCAGCCTCATACTGAAGGGTCAGAAGAGTTGATTGTTTGCAATTCCTTCATGGGCAATTAATGTCACAGACCAGTGTTACAAAGGCAGCCCACTGCATATCAGTTCTGGCCAGCATCTGAGCAAGCCCATCAAACCTCATGGAGCAGGAAATATTTTGTAGTACCCTTCTTAGACAATGCCAACTAACTTCATAAGAACCACTCAAACTTCTATGCATTCAAATTAAACTCCATGGAAATGTAAAAGAGAGTAAGAGTGTTAGATGGGAGGTGTTTTACTAGTTTGAAGTGCCAGGAGTACTACCAAAGCATCCACTTTTAAAGCAAGCACACATATAGACATGTAGATGTACAAGCGGGAGACACTGTACTCTTTCACGTGAGTTTTTATATAATTCAAAAGGACTGGAAGACTTCAATATAATTTTCTACTGAAGGGGGAGGGAAGGTAAAATGTCAAAGACGTTCCCCAAAGTTGGCCGCATGGTGAGGTCAAATATTTTCAGACACAAAAATGATCAGTAGTTAAAGTGACTTCCACAATTACATGAAAAACTGGAACAACACAGAACAGATCTCAATACAAAACTCTCCAATGAAAGTAGATCACATTAGTCACCTGCCAGTGAACAACAACATCTCAACTCAAAACTACCTTTCTAAGAGAAACACTCTGACAGCCTTTACAGCAGGCCAGGAATTGGGGTGCTTTTCACATCAGCTCTAGCAATCGATTCCATAACTGTGGACCAACATATGAAAATACCCAGGAAATGTACATAGGCACAGCATGTCAACTGTGACAGGAAAACTGAAAGGAAGAACTGCGACGAGGCGAACAGCTAATGCAGGTGTCGGTACAGACACACCATTCTTTGGATACAGAGGTCCGAGCTCGTGAAGAACTTTAAAAGGAAACCCAGCACCATGAATTGAACCTGGGAGCCAGCACCTTCCACCAAATTTTGGCAAGAGCCTTTAACTTTTCTTACCATGATTTTATCAGCCAGGAAGAGCAAAGATCAAATTTGAGGACAGAGGCATAATCCCAAGAATCCTGCCCACACAGATAAGAAAATTCAGTCCTAAACAACACACATAACCCTGACAAACAGATCCTTCTGATGCCTGTTGTATCCAGGTTGGGCTTCATTCTCAAAGAAAGTTTCACTTCCTGCTCCTGTATTGTGAAATGGACTGCCAGAGCTGGTGGGAAAAACCACCCTCTGATAGGGGCTTGCTTCTAGGTCTTCCTAGAAACAAAAAGTGGACTGCTTGACCTGCTGCAGATGCAATGGAGGCAAAGAAGAAGGTCCTTCACTGCTATCACTGCCACTCCATAGGCCAACAACTGCAGTGGGTGGTATGTTCTGTCTACTTCACAGTGACTTTTCCACCAACATAAGATTCCTGCTGGATCAGACTAGTGAGGATTCATCTAGTCCAGCATCCTCTTTTACATTGTGGTGAAACTCTTGTCCTCGAGGGCCAACAAACAGAGCATGGAGGCAGAGGCCTTCCCTTAATGTTGCCTCCCAGCTCTGATTAATTAATTAATCTATCAGCTCTGAGTCTGGAGGTTCTCTTTAGTCACCACCATGAATCTCTTCCATGAATCTGTCTAATTCACTCATGGCCATCATTATATCCATTGGCAGTGAATTCCACAATGTAATCACTTGCTGACTAAAGAAGTGGTCCCTTTGGCGTATCCTGAATCTAGTGCTCATCAATGTCATCAGGTGGAGAATCGTACAAAATATTTCAAATTAGGCCAAACAATAGACCTATACCAAACCATTACAATATTGGCTGTTTCATTTTCAATTCCTTCCCTAATACTCCATAACATTTGTCACCACTGCCATGCAGTGATAAATTGGGTATCCTCTGCAAACCTGCCCACTACACTGTTCACTGCCAATTCCAATTTATGAACCAACTAGAAGAAAGGCCCATTGCGGCAATAAATGCAACGGTCTCTAGAGGAGGGCCCAGGTGAGTGCGTTGTCATGGAGCAGGCACCCCCCCCGCAGCGGCTCTCCGCTGCCACCTCCGCTGCCTGGGTTGGACAGCAGGAGGCGGCTGACGCCATGGCAGCCCTGCAGCACGGAGGGCTGCTGGTGGTGCCAGATGATGACAGGGTGGCTGGCGGAGGGGCACCCTCCTGCCTCCGCCACCGCCTCATCTTCAGCCGCTTCCGAGTCCGCCAGCAACTGAGCATCATAGCCGGGTGTGGCAGAGCACTTGTGGAAGCGGACCAGGGGCCCGCAAGGTAAGTGGGAGTGGCTTGGGGGGGAGTCGTATATACTGACCTTGTCATGTCCTGGTCCCCATCAGGACTCACAGAAAGTCGGCGGCGGGACAGAAGGCCACCGACAACCCCCACCATTGCCAGAGGTGCCCCACGGCCCCTGACCCTCCTGGAGGTACAGAGAAGCGCGAGGCTGGGCAAAGCAGTGCAGAGGCCCATGGCAAAGGAAACAAGACAAAACTGGGGCCAATATAGAACCAATAATACACTCTGAACCATGAGTAGTATGCTAGATACAATTGCTTGGGGCCAATATAGAACCAATAATACACTCTGAACCATGAGTAGTATGCTAGATACAATTGCTTTATACTAGATAGTTACTATAAAGTATACAAAATTTCCCCAAATATTTACAACAATAAGAAAACAATAGAATATCAGTGGCTGCCAACAGCCCCAAAATAACAGTGGAATTCCTAAACAGTTACTGTTGGCAGTCAAAAAAGTAGAGGGCTTAATGAGCTGAAAGCTACTGGAGCTTGACGAAGCAGCCGGCTTACACTTGGTTTCGTCTAGTGACTTCCTCATAAGCAGCTTAACTGTTGTTGTATATAAGTTTTCTTAATATGTGTATTTTCTTGGTTTTTAAGATACTCCTCTAGAGTTGCTACCTTTAATATAGGGACTAGCCCTTATTTCCTTGGACCATATCTCCTATGGGACCTGTCCTTGATAGACTAAGCTTCTTAGCCAAAGGTCTCAACTTGGTGCCCCCTAAGAAATTTAAATGCCCCCTGAAAAAGGAAATCCTGGCTACGGGCCTGATCTGGACCCAGAGACTTATTTTTGCTTGCCTTACTGTCAGCTTACATTTGTTTTGCCAGACTTTGTACTCCTTTCAACTCACTTCACTTGGGCAGAACTTTCACTCCCCCCCCCGAATGTACACAAACTCCTTGCCTTGACTTAGTTTGCTAACCATGCTGATAATCCTTTGGACCTTCCCAACCTGTGATATGCATTCTGTCTGAGCTTCAAGTAGCACGGCTTTAAATATGTTCCAAACATGCTGGAAGGATATGATTCTCTTCATGCTTTCTTTCAGCATCCTGACTAGTTCCCTCATTTTAATGAATTTCCCTATATTGAAATCAAAAGTGATTGCCTTGGACTTTGGGGGTAACTTTCCATTGAAATAACTGCTAAACTTGATAGCAATGTGGTCACTGTTCCCAAATAGTGGAACAACATATGTATCTCATATCAAGTTCTCAGGCCCCACTCAGAACCCAATCCATGGTCACGAGTATTACCCCTCTAGTCACTTCTGTGATCAACTGTTCCAATGTACAGTCATCCAAAAATCTCACCAACAACTCTCAGTGTTTCCATACCCATTTCATGTCCCCTACCTTCCAGTAAACCATAGTAATGAGATTCTATGGGATCGGGGAAGAGGGCACTGAGAAGCAACCTTGTACAGAGCCTGAAGTAGTTCTTCATTCTAGGATGGCATTAAAACACCAAGTTGCTGGCATTAAATTAAATAAATAGGTAGGTAGATAAAACCTTTATTGCCTTAAGCAGACCACCAGCCAACTGACTGGTAAAAAATGGCACATTCAGTTCATGCCTTCTCATGTGTTTTGAGCCCAACACAAACTTGTGGAACAACCAGAAATCCATGGGCACAGCTTGACAAAATAATTCCTGCCTGAATGTCGAATCTCCCAGAGCCACAATCCAAGATGTTTCCAGCACTAAGTCCAAGGTGACCTTACCAGTTCAGCTAGGTCACCCAGCAGCACCACACAGATGGTAAACCAACAAGAGCCAAAATAGTCCCTGGCTTCTAACACAAGGAATGCACAATCAAAACCAGATACTAGTTACTCTGCATGGTTAGAGCAATTTGCCACACATATTTTACAACTGCCTGCCACGGAGGCTGTCACTAGAGGGCAGCAAATTACAAGTCCAAAGAGAGAAGGGGCAGATGACTGACAACCCCACTCTCCCTCCTGGCCAGACAGACAAGCAGTCAATAAAATTCCATATAATGAATGATACAACAAACAGGATATCAGTAAGGTTCAAGGATTATTATTAAATTACTGCTGATCAGGATCTGGGGAAATCAAATATTTAAAGAGAGGTGACAATATTCATGCCATTTTAAATTAATATACATGTGAAATTGTAATGTACTCTAACAATCTAATTAAAAGCTTTTTCTAAATTGTTGGTAAGAGGAAGAAATAGACACCTGTCCTCCCACCTTGTATAAACAAACAATTCAGTAAAATGGATATGGCCCCTTGAAAAAATCCTACTGATAAAATTGTATCCGTGCCAAGAACAATTTAGAGGTTATTTTTATATTGATGGAGTGGCTAAGATACGGATTTCTGTGATTTTTAAACCAACAATACTTTAAATTGTGAATCATTAATATGCTACAAAATGTATACACATTTATTTTCCCATGGAGCAATTCCCATCTTCATGTTTCTAAAGCCCCAGCCCCGATCCAGCATCAACAGCTTGACAACTGTATAAACAGTGAGAATGTATGTAGGGAGTCTCATTCAGGGGGAAAGGAACTTGATGAGCTTTATTTCCCTAATCTCCAGTAGCAGCTACTTGTCCAAGGGCCCTTACAAATCAAGCAACAGCATGGTAAATTGACTGAACCAGATCGCAAACAGCTTCAATCTGAGCCAAGTTCACAACAGAAGTCTTGTACATTTGGGGGGAGGGGGGTGCACAAGAAGATACGTACCCATCTATTTGCATTCTAAATTTAAACAAACGTTTAACATGTATGGTCTCCGAAAGACTACAAAAACAAAAAGGAGTGGGCCTTAAGAAACTGGAGGGGAGGAGTGTTATCACTTGTGGGCATTACCAAATTGGTGTCTGCAACAACCACACAAAATAATGCAGAGTTGATTATAGAATTGCTGGTCATCCCTCCAAAATCCATTTGACCGCAGACCATGCTGGGATACTATATAATTAAAAATGACTGCCATGAGCAATAGCAGGTCTATCCCACCAGGCAGCGTCTCTGCAAAACCACAAGTGAGCACCACTTTCAAATAGACAGGAACAGTGCAATTAACCAGGATGCAATTCTTTTTGTGCTATACTCATGTCAAGATATCAGATCCTTTTATCCCCTGGAATTTGCTTACATAAATCTTCCATTATATAAATGTAACTGACGTATCTAGAGTGAGGTTAGGAGAGAATTTGTAGAATAAAATGAAAGGCTCCCTGCAAGGAAGGGGTGCTGTGTCCTGAACTGGACATTTAATTATTGTAGTCTGGCGACAGTGACAAGGCTGCTTTCGAGCCCCCAGACTGCCTTTCCACGGGCCCCGCGGCGACCAAAGGCGCGCGAGCCATTTCAGCATCCTGGACAGGGCATCTTCCAAGCACCAGGCTCGCGAAGCCTTCGGCCGCAGCCTGTTCACACGCGCCCGCGAGACTCCCGGACACACCCGGGCCTGAGAAGCGGGTGAACAGCTGCTCCGCGGCCCGGCGGAAGACTCGCGGGGTTCCATTTTAGCTCCAGGGAGCCGAGCTGAGGAACATTCTGGCACGAAGGAGGGGGGTCCCCTGCGCTGAGCTGCTCTGGTCTCTCGCCTCGCCCAACCAGAGCCTCCGCGGCCGGCAGCGCGGTGGGCCGCGAGCGCGTCTCGAGCCCGGGGCACCCCTCCCAAACCACCCACCCGTGCGCCGCCCGTGCGTGCCTTGGCGTGGGGGGTGTCTCCGTGCCGGGAGGCCCCTGCTGCGTCCTGTGCATGACGGCGGCGATCTGCTTCCTTTCCTCCGCGCTGAGCCGGCTCAGGTCCTCCTGCACGCCGGCTGGAATAGAGGCCGGCCCTCGCGCCCCGCCATCCGCCGCGCTTTCGGCCCCCTCGCCCTCCAGGCTCGCCTCGTTGCCCATGGCTCCCTACAGGCGTCCGAGAAAGGCACGTCGCTCCAGCCGCCTTCGCGTCCCGGGGATCTCGGAGCAGCGAGGTCCCCTCGCGGTAGGGATGGATTGCCCCCCCCCCTTCCCCGGCTGCCGGAGAAACAGACGAGAACGGGGCCCAGAGCGCGCTCCTCCTCCACGCTCCCCCGCCTGAGCCACAGAGCGCATGCTCCTCCGTGCATAAGGCGAACGAGCGTTGTGCCTCGCCTCTTCTCCCCTGCAGTCAGAGTAGCGCCCCCCCCCCAGCCCAGCCCAGTAGTCCAGCATTTAAAGGTTCCGCGTTACACACTGCAGAAGAGGCTCCGGGGTTACACGCAAAAAACATTCTTAACTTCGGTTAACCCTTTGAAAGGTGCTAAACATGTCGAGAGCACATACATACACCTGCTCTCTACTTTTCAAACACACACACTGAAGGTATGGTTGCTGAGATGTCAACATCATGCCTTTCTGGCCTGCTTCTCAGCGAAAAGGCCCCCTGAGGCTAGCTTTCAAAATAGCACACAAGAAATACAAATTTATCAGATTGCAATGAGAGATAAAAAATGCCATAAAAATAGCAAAACCAGAAACGCATCTGACCTGCAACGGACAGTCCAGCATGTTCTCATTAAATCGAATTAACAGTGGGTAAAACAATTCAAACCATACACAATGTAGCATCTCGTCATTTTGGCCCCTTAACTGTATGCATTCTCACGAAGACAGAGAAATTGGCACAACATACACTGTTTCATGCCATTGCTGCTTTTTAATCTCTGAACTCTCTCATCCCCAAGAGCCTTGGGGTTAAATGTCAATTAGACATTTTTGCTACTAGCTAATTCCTTCTCTCAGCCCACTGAGTCTCCAGTCCTTTCTCAAGAAAACATCAGAACAGTTGTTCTGATCAGACCAGATCAGACCAATGGTACATCTAGTCCAGCATGCCATTTCACCAAACAGCCTCAGAAAAGGAAGAGCCCCACCTAGGGTTGCCAGGTGCACTTACCTGACTATAGTGAAGAATCCAGTCCTAAGATGACTAACCATGTAATAAACAGACTGGCATACAAGACGCTAAATATATTAAACATTATATCAGTTATATTATTGATTTCAAAGTGTAACTGTAAATAACATCATTGTGCCAATAAATACAATTAATAAGGATACATGCAGTAATTGTGATTATTAAAATACATGAAGTTATTGTAATTATTATGAAGTTATTGTGATTGTTGATGAGAACCTCCGGATTGAGTTCCATTTCGTCTCTTCGTCTGAACAAATTTTCAATATAAAACAATTTATACAGCAAATATCATAATATGTTTTTCAAAGTTTTTTCAAAAAAAATTTACAAACAATTTTTAGAAACATATTTTACCAAAAAAGAATTCAGAAAAAAGATCCATGGTTAAATACCTTCAATAAGTGTTTCAAAAAGTCCTATAATTTCCCCATTCTAATATTTCTAGTCGCAATTCCTGCGTGTCATATAAACATTTGTAAAAAATTGTTTGTAAAAATCCGGAGGTTCTCGTCAACAATCACAGTAGCTTCATAATAATTGCAATAACTTCATCTATTTTAATAATCACAATACTGCATGTATCCTTATTAATTGTATTTATTGGCACAATGATGTTATTTACAGTTACACTTTGAAATCAATAATATAACTGATATAATGTTTAAATATATTTAGCGTCTTGTATGCCAGTCTGTTCATTACATGGTTAGGTGCACTTACCTTGCTGGCAGGGGGCTCCCGATGTCCTTCCGAGAGACCAGAAGTGATGTTGGGCAACTTCTGGTAAAACTGAAAATGCAGGCATGATGACATCACCCAGAAGTGATGCCATCACATCAGGGGCGATGCTCTGGTTTTTGGGCAAAATTCTATGGTAAATTTGGCTTCAAACCATAGAGTTTTGCCCACAAACCAGAACATCACTGCCGAAATCCCTGACGTGATGATATCACTACCGAGTGACATCATCACATTGGGGCCTGCATTTCCGGTTTTACCAGAAGTAGCCCAGGAAGGTCAATTAGGGGCAGGATTTCCCCCTGCCAGCCAGTCATCACCACACCCTGTGGCAGTGAATTCTACAACTTAATTGTTTTTGAGTGAAACAATACTTTCTTTATAAAAATTTCTTTTGTGTGTTTGTGTGTGCAGGCGCATGCGCATGCCTGGAAGTCATGGTTGAATTCTGGCAACCCCTAGTGGGGCTTGGATGTTATAAGAGTGGTTTGCTATTGCCTACCCCTGTGTCAAGGTCCTGGTATTGCTTGGAGGTCTCCCATCCAAGTACTTGTAAAGGTTGCCCTGCTTATCTTCCAAGATCTGATGAGACTGGGCTTGCCTGGGCTATCCAGGTCAGGGCTAAACAATACTTTCCTTTGAGTGTCCTAAGCTTACTGCAATCAACTTTAATGGCGCCTGCATGTTTTAGTGTTATAGAAAAGGGAGAAAAACTTCTACTTTCTCCAGCCCATGCATCATTTAATAAACATCTATTATGCATCCCTCCCCCAGTAATCTAAACTGAAAAGTCCCAGACTCCTTACAATTTCTGCTTAGCAGGGTACTCCAACCCTTTCATTATTTTTTGTACCTTTTCAGATGTTACAGTACCATTTTTGAGATAACAGCAACCAAAACTGTACACAGTATTCAAAATGTAGCCATATATTGATACTGACAGTTTAATTTTTAGTCTGTTTCCTAATAATACCTGGTACAGAGTTTGCCTTTTTCACCAGTGATGTACACCACATTAACATTTTCAGCCACCTGGCCACCATGACCTCCAGATCTCTTAAGCATTGTATTGGGATATTTGGATAATATAGCAGAGTTTGTCCAGCCATAGAAGCATGGCACTGAGTGCGGTAAATAAATCTCCCAAGAGATATATTGCAAAAAAGGTAAACTTACATTTATTCAAGTAGTTCACATCAATTTTCCCTCTAAGCTCCACAACGTTGTGAGCAAAAATTCTACCTCATGAGCAAAAAAAGCCAATAGTATTGAAGCTGTGAGCGAGTCTACATTTGACTATCACATAAATTAGGGATTTTTTAAATTATTTCCATTACATTGTAAAAATCTCAGAATGAATTATTTTAAACTATATTTAAACTATATTTTAGGCATAATTAAAACATTATAAAAGAAAACAGAATAATCAAATTTCATTACAGAAAATGTCGTCCTCTGTGGGAGTAGACCAGACCTCCTGAGAACAGGTCTATCCTCTCCTTTCCACTATATTGATAGACCTGGGCTCCAGAGAACAGGTCTATGCACCCCTTTCCACTGTATTGGTAGGCATGGCCTCCAGAGAATTGGTCTACCCACCCCTTTCCACTATGTTGGGAGACCTGGCAATCGGAGACTAGGTCTACCCACCCCAGTACGTTATATTGGTAGACCTGGCCTCTGGAGAACAGGTCTCCCCACCCCAGTCCACTATATTGGTAGACCTGGCCTCCAGAGAACAGGTCTACCCACCCCTTTCCACTATATTGGGAGACCTGGCCTCCAGAGAATTTATTTATTTATTTATTTATTTATTTCATTAAATTTATTCCCCGCCCTACCCCGCAAGTGGGCTCAGGTCTATCCGCCCCTGATTTTACTTGACCTTTCTCCCTCTACATTGAATAAAACATTTTGTTTATTTTTTAACATTATCAAGCCACTAATGGGCCATTTCAGAAGTTTAAGTTAAGAGGATGATCTTGTCTCTTCCCCGAAGCTCCTGGGCTGAGCCAGCATAAAAATACAATAATGTGACAGGGTGGGACAGCCATAGATCTTCAGGAAAGAAGATAATAGATAAAGGGGCTAGTCAGAAAGGAAGAGAAAAATGGAGGGAAAACCCTGCGTCTGAGGGAGGGAAGGGGGTGAGGTCATCATACATGGCAACATAGTCTCTCAATTTCTGCTGTTTGTGGCTTTTCCTTTCTTTCGTTTCCTTTTGTACCCTTAGAAGCTCATTGATTCATGAATCTTGAGCGGCAGAAAACACTTATTTCTTATTTTTTAGATGCAAGGGCTAAAAGGACTGAGACAAATTTTGCAATTGCTAGAGTGATCTTAGGATCCCTATCACTGAGCAAAAGAGCCAGGGTTTCTGGAGTATAGGGGGATGATTGGTTGAATAAAGGCTTACTATAGTAATCCCTCATAATCTCAAAAAATCTGCATTGCAACAGGGTGTGAAATGATGTATAATCCTGTTAAGGCCACAAAGGCAAATTCTATCAGTGTATTTGAAAATCTCCCTTACAAAACCATTGTAGGTATAATGTTCAGTCTTGCAGACAAAAAACCTCTTGGATAAGAAAGATCAAAAATAGGGGTGAGTATACTCTTCAGGCTCTCAGAATCAAACTACTATGGTCGATTTCCAGGACTCGCTTTTTGACCATAGAAAATACTTTGTTTTTGCCCATCTCAAAAATATCATCAATCGACATTACAACTTTCACCAGTTTGACTTTTCTGTCAGCAAATAACACACAGTAGATCTTGAAAAATCATCAATGAAAGATAACAGATCAATGTTATTTCTGTTTGATGCTGTTTTGATAGGCCCACATAAGTCAGTATGAATTCATTCAAGTGGTTGCTTAGAGCGTTTCTGATTCTATTTGGGAATAGAAGACTGAGTTGCCTTTCCTTTTATACAATTTACACAACAATTAATTATCATTGGCACATTCGCTTATATTGATATCTGTTACCAAGCCCTTTGTTTATAATTTCAAGATGGCTTCTGGGTCATAATGAACAAATCCCCTGCACCTAAGATCCATGGACTTCTGGTTAGTGGTTGTCTTGGCTGTACAATCCTTTGGTATCTGGCAATCTAGCTCAAAGACTCACTCTCTCTCTCTCTCTCTCTCTCTCTCTCTCTCTCTCTCTCTCTCTCTCTCTGTGTGTGTGTGTGTCTGTGTGTTTGTGTGTACGTGAGAGAGATACTTTTATCTCTGGCCCTATACCTCACACCCCCCCTCTCTCTCTCTCTCTCTCCCTCTCTCTCTCTCTCTCTCTCTCTCTCTCTCTCTCTCTCTCTA